>NC_135171.1:8882923-9182923 GCF_041146795.1 Maylandia zebra | reverse complement strand
GACTGCAGGGATACCTGTCACTTTCAACAAATGAAAAAGGGGGATTATTTATAAAGTTCGGAATGAATAAAGTCTGTCCCTTCAATTAACATCTTCATCATTTGATTTAAAAAAAAAAAAAAAAAAAAAAAAAAAAAAAAAAAAATCACTTTAGGATTTGGTTCTTTTGTCTTGAAGCCACTGGCTCATGGCTAAACTCAAGTTTAAACACATAACTTCCTGTTAGAGACGTGCTCTTCACAGCGCATCAACAATGAAATGACATCAGTTTGCTCACAGAGACAAGGCCAGGCTGCTTTTCACTGGAGTAAACATCTGCAAGCAGCTGTGTGGCTCCAAGTCCAGATTGAGCAGTGCAACTCAGCACTAACTGCCCATTGAACAAATGACTTCCTGTGCTGTGCCATTATTCAAATGGCAGTATGCACAAACGCCTTATGTACAAGTCTGCCTTTTATGCAGTCATTACGCTCCAAACTTGCACGAACAGCAACATTTGTCATCTGGAGACAATTAGATTTACAAAAGCTCAGGATTTGTTACTAATTAGCTGCTTTAATTGGAGACAATGATGCTGTAATGGTGGAAACTGCACAGGCCCAACACTATTGAGCACAGGCTACTGTGAGACTCAAGTGACCACATGTGTGCACCTCTCTCCTCCCTGTGGTGTGGTCAGGTCACTCATGGCAAACTGGTTATGAGCTGTAAACACGCTCACTGCAGGCAGCCCAGCATGCAGTAATGAGCATACTACACAGAATCATTGAGAATACCTGCGAGAGACACACAGTCGATCATACAACTGAAATCACAGGTCTTTACTAGCTTCTAACAGCAGGTGAGAGTAACTAGAGAAATGCTGAAGCTGTGCAACAGTATTGTATAAAGATCATATATCAGTGCCGGTCTTATTTCAGACACTCCATCCCCATGTACTTATTAACATAATGTATGAATCTGGTCAGCGTAGCGTTGTCTATAGCAAGCATGCCAGGTGCAGTTACTGATAAGGAGGACTGCAACAGTAGACCGTGACTGTTGCATCAGCCGCCTCATTTTGCAATCTTTTACAACTGGCCAGCATTCTCACCACACATTAAGGCTGCACAGTTAATGGAATTTTAATCTTGATTTTAGCTTCCCACAGTTAAATGAACACGATCACATATTTAAAATATGTGCTCAGCCAATAGAATGCAAAGCAAAAAGCAAATCAGGAGCTCCGACTGCATGCCAGCATGTGACAGTCACAGCCGTTCTGAAGTGTCCTGGACTAGTAAGACTACGTTCAAAGATATACAACAGAATTCAAATGTCTGCCACACTCATGCCTCGAAGTGGATCATCATCATCCATTTTTCAGAAATACTCTTAAGCAATCAGCTGGCTGAAAAAAAAACAAAAAACAAAAAACAAAAAAAAACACCAAAAACTGCAGTTCTAAATAAAACTCGGCCAAAACAAACAAACAGACAAACAAAAAACAAAAAAACATGGCTGCTGACGTGAACTGTCCAACATCAGCTCCATAAAAGTCCATTAAAGCGAGCATGCATACTGTGCATCAGCGCTCACAAAGGTGCACTGACGTCACCAAAATCTTTGCCAAAGATTCACTCAAACCAAGTGAATGAACACCAATACTGACTAACAAGTGATCAAAATGATCACTTTGACCATAATCGTTCAGCCCTACCACAGATATAGCACTAAATGTTAATGTTCAGTTCAATAAAAATATAAGCTGCTCAGTGTTAGCTTGCACTGGCTTCTACCCAGATAGCAACCATTAAAACAGTTTACAGTGTTTCCCACTTAACTTGAATGCACCCAATTTAGAGGCAAAATTCCCAGTCTGGCTGCAACTAAAGTTATTCAGGACCAATTTATAAAAGCTAAAAAAGGGATGCATTGCATTTCGTTCTTTTGCACTCTCTCTTAAAATACTGTGTGGAATGACCCATGGAACTTAAACAAAGCAGCCATTTCCCCAAAACACCTATAAAAACTGCACTTATTTTGCTAAAGTGAGTTCTGTTTTCAGTCAAATTTGGTCAATGTCAACAAATCTGCACGTGGTCTTCTGTCCAGTCTTTGAAGCACAGTTTGCCTGAATTCGGACAGGACAGCATTGGCTCATATCAAACTTGGTACTTTGTGGATTTACTGATAAGCAGGATTTCAACAGTTGAACATGACTGTTGTGTTAGCGTCACATTTTACAATCGTTTACACTTTGACTTACACTTTGACCACATGTGATAATTTATCACTCATAAACACAAATAACCACTACAACCCCATATAAAGCCAGTGCCTGACACACACTACATTCAGTTAGCTAGCATTGGTACTGCTGTCAGTACTGACAAATTATTCTGATTCTTCCAGCTGAAAACGGTGTGGTGGTCGCTCTTTCAACCATCAAAAGTGGAGTTTTACAAAGTTCCACACTAAACTTTCTGACCATAGGAACACCGTCGAGGTACAAACAGCCAACTGGTTTACCAGCAGGCCAATATTACTGGCCCATACTATGCAATGTGTTAATCCAATAAGATTTACTTATTTAATTTCAGTTACTTTGTTGCAAAATGAGATTGTCAAGCATGCCAACCATGTTACTAAAACCTGCCGTAAATGTTGCCATGAGACAGAGCTTGTGCTATCAGTCTGATATCATTACACGCAATTTGGTTCTATATAGACAGAAATTCAACAATTCAAATTAGCAATTAGAATCGCGCTGAGCAGCCTTCTTTTTCTAGAGGATTAGAACCAAAAGCCAACCAGCAAACCTTCAACAATCTTACAGAGTGATTGCCATTAGTCAAAGTCAGACTCAGTTTGCAGAAAGGTTTCTTCCTACCAGCCGAACTTTGCAATCACCTTGAGATAAAAAGTTGCTGTGAGTGTGCAGCACCCTCAACATTAACTTGGCTCCTGGTTTGACATAGGCAAACGTAGAGGTACCAGGCGAACAGCCTGGGAAAACACTTAGAAAGTACTTAGCTGTTGCAATAACAAGAATATCACTGATCACAGCAAACACTCAGAGATTTATACATAAGAAGCAAGCTTCACAGTAATCAGCATCAATTCTTTTGACACTTAAATAATCTTCTCATTTAGTGGATTCACCTCTGCCAAAAAGCCAGATGATGCCTTATTACTGGAATCAAGAGCGTCACATGCAGCCGGATGCTGCTGCCAAAAGGAGGCTTTGTCTTTTGCCTTGAGCTGCCGAGGTGAGGAGATCATTCTGCCACAGCGCACCAATTTATCTGACCTGTTTTCTAAACACATTTCATTGCGACCTCTCCCAAAGAGAGCACTAAAATGGAACAGAGAGGTAGCGGCTGAAATGATTCAGAAGCTGACAAACACCTGGAAAACTGAGTGTTTCAGCAACAGGGTGAGACGGCACACTGAAAAGGTTTGTGTCTCATCTGTCATCTGCTAACTTGGCATCAATTAGCAAGCAAGGAAATTTACAGTCCAAGTTTTGTCATGAGGTATTTAAAAGGGGGGCAGGTGAAAATATCAAGAAACTGTTTAAAATGTCAGAATAGCTGGATATCAGGACTGGGCGCAGACACTAGGACACACTGCACAGCATAGATATAGGTGGAAAAATGTGTGCTATGTTTTGCCATTAGAAGGGGGAAGAAAAAAAAAGCTGCTGGTTATAACCGTGTACCACTCTAACAAAACAGTGTCTCAGCTGCCCTTAACTCCTCCACTGATACAAGACGTCTGAAACTCACCAACCCCAGCTAAGGCAGACTCAAAGGAAGACGTCGTCCTGTTGGTTTAACCCTGTCTGGACCCCCAAAGCCTACAGCATTCCTTACGGTACGCACGGAACCAAATGCTGGGGAAATGCAAAATATAGAAAGGCCGATGTGTGTTCCTGCTGTCCGAGCCATGAAATGAGCTCTGTGTTTAGGTCCCACTGGGAAAACTGCCCCCCCCCTTCCTTGACCTGACTTGCCAAAGAGTAGCTTTGACGCTGTACAAGGGAAAGCCTGATCCTTTTAGGCCACAAATGTGTGTGTGTGAAAAGGGTGTTAGTGCATAGGCAGGAGCATGTGGGTGGTGTACTGTCTGTTTGCTGAGTCTTAGAAGAATGTCTGCAGATCCAGGAGTCCCTATGATCCTGTGCAGAAGCGTAAAAGAGTTCAATGTGCATTTGTGGGGCGACTCCTTAGCTGGCTGACTAAAATCCATCACATCTGCATTTGAGCAGTTGGAAACAGTGACAATAGACACATATTTGGCCGTAAAGAGAAATATCCATCACACAGGAAAATACTGACCCGACTGCATGTTTCACCAGTGTAGTACAATCCTGAGGTCCATTTAACTTAAACTGAATCTCCCGTGGGTCTAGGCACCTCCGACTTTCTTCATATGCAAAAGCAATGATGTGTTAAATTCACTAATGGACCTTAACAGCCTGGTGTTAGAGTTTTCTGTTTTATACGTACATAAAAAATGAGGACGCTTGCTGCTGTGAGGCGACACTTTAACCACTAGTCACTGCTGTCAGTGTCACAGATTTCTGTGATCCTACAATGACAGCTGTTTACTGGGTGATTCAAGTTATTAAGGTTCATCATCTGAGGACACTGAATGTCTACCATACATTAGGGCGGTCAGTAACTTTACTGTGACAAACACTGCATGCATTAGTAAACACAATCAAATAGATTGGTATTTATTCTGCACTCTTCCTGATCACTCCGAGCACTCTACACCATCACCTCATTGTATAAACTTTAGTTACCTCAGATTAACATTAACCATCCCACCAGCCAATTTACAACCACACATAAGCCTAACGTGCATGGACATGCATTCTAATCAATTTGCAATAGGAATCCAGGAGTGACAGCCCTCTGTATACCCACTTATTATTTTAACATAAAAATAAAATATTTTAAAAAATGTTATTGCTTCCATTATATATACTATATGATCAATATATATCATATATGCCTTATGAAAAGGCTTGATAAAGAGGAAAAGATCATTGCACCTGTATATGTAAAATTTATGTAGAAACATGTACCTGTACATGATGTCATGTCTCTTGTTGCTCTTTGAGTGAGGAATAATAAAAGCCTGGCTCTGCGTGGGCTTTTTAATCGAGCGCGACTAAAATTACTGAACCAGAACAACCCTAACCCAGACAATATTTGCCAGTGTAATTTAGTCTGGACCAAAGTGGGGATGAGTTGAATTATTTGGCTACCACAGAGCACTTGGATTGAAATAGTAGAGCAGAAGACTTATTCAGTAACTTTAATTGCGAAAGGACAAACCAGAAAAATCAAATCACTTGAGGATACGGGCTCTGAAAGCAGATGGTCCTAATGTAATTTTGAAAAAATTCCTCCAGAGTACTTTCTGTGCTATCAGCTCCTGCTGTGCCGTTTCATGAATATGCAGCTGGCTGGAGAACAGGCTGGAACAGCAGGACCACCCCAACCCCCCATGTCACCGCAGACGGACGGGGATCTGACAGCAGCCAGGAGGAGCGAGCGGTTTCAATTGGCAACTGCACGCCGCAGCATACGAAGATCAAGTCACACACTGTTCCCGTGTGGATGCGTCTGCTTTTAATTGGATAATGTCCCATCCACAAGTGACCATGTGTGAAAATTAGTTTCCAAAGAGCGCCGCAACAATTTCGTCAGTGCTCCGACAGAGTTCTGGGAAGCTAATTTTTATGACTTTTGTGGCCTCAAGTCAAGCCTAGACAAGGGAGGTATGAGATGGGGGTAAGTCTCCAGTACATGAATAACAACAGCTGCCCCGAGGCCCACACAATAGTCTCAGGCTCTGTTTGTGATTAAACAGCTACAACTAGCTACACTCATAGCAGTCAGCTCACATCTGTATGTGTGATGTTCCTGG
Organism: Maylandia zebra; assembly: GCF_041146795.1. Classification (NCBI taxonomy): domain Eukaryota; kingdom Metazoa; phylum Chordata; class Actinopteri; order Cichliformes; family Cichlidae; genus Maylandia; species Maylandia zebra. The sequence continues at coordinate 9,176,998 of NC_135171.1, read as the reverse complement.
ATTTTACTCCCAGGAAAACAAAGGGAGAAGTCCCTCACTGTGCTGTAACATACAACACCACATTCCAGACTATGATATACTTCTTCCTCTTCAGTCAATGCGTCTAAAAGCCCAAAGGCGAAATCATAGTGGCGACTGTAGTAAAGACCTCTCACGCTGACACATAAGCCCATCTTACAAAGTCAGCTTTTCTAAAACAGATGTGAATTTCAAAGACCGGATACGAAGACGTCACAAAGGGTTAAGTTTCTGCAGCATGAAAGGCAACTCGTGTTCTGAAAAACTATTTCTGTCCAGGATGTTACAGTAAAGCCACTCTGCATCTATGCAATTATGCTAAATTTGGATTAGCACTGCATTTCCAAGCACTGTAATTTTATGCTAACTCTGACTTGGCACTATGTTCCTTTGTTATGCGGCTGTTCTCCTTCAGCTTCACATCGCCTAAAAACACTCTGACCTTTACCCCAGATAGAGCGGCTTCACCTCCCCTAACTAACTGCATATCTGAAACCAATTTAGATTCACTTAGAGCAGACAGGCAGGTTTAATGGTCGGCGCGTGAGCTGCATTCCAGGTGTGTTTGGAATACGTGGAGCCAATCCCCCCCCCCAAAAAAAACAGAGGCAGCATCTAGGAATGTGTGCACTTATGCCATGTGTCTCATCAAAGCACTGGTTGTAAACCTATTCAATCAAAATTAACTCACAAAGGCAAATTAATACACAATAGCAATTTACAGTAATCGTAAACAAAAGCATCTTTAATTTTGGGGGTTTGCACTGTCGATCGGACTGGAAAATCATTCAGTGCCGATTTTTGTAGCTGGTGAGGAAACAATTGCTTTTGTGCATTTATCCTGGCTAGAAAGCTCTCGTTTGGACCTGTAACGAATCAAGCGCTCCCCTTTCTTTTATACAGTGAAGCGCACAACCTTGTGAAAAAGCCAGTTTAAATGGATGGTGACTGATCAAGATTGCTACCTTCTTTTTCAAGAGACTAGGGTATGACGCTGTTTTAAGACCTGCTTACTTAACAAGGACATAAAAAATTTAACTTGCAGTGCCACTTTTTGATGGGACAGCTCTAGTGTGCTGCTCTTCCACACCAACGCTGAATTTCCCACGAAGTAGAAGCACAGGTGTGGCCAATAAGACCGCCGATGGCTTCGTTAAGTCATTATATCACCGAGCAGCAAACCATCATTACTGTCACTAACACACCCCTGCTTTTCCTGCTAGGACATGTCTCCCGTTTTTATTAGTTACAATGAAGCAAAAGCAATTTGTCCAGTATAGCTACACGAGGACGTGCACACAGATGAACCAATGTTTTTATCTAGAAGTCACAAATGTAAAAGTCAAGTCAAAGGTTAGTTATGAAGTTCTATGAGATCGCCTGCTAAAATAAATATATACACATTTCCACTGACATGCAGATGAAACGTAGTTTTGTTAATCTATGAAGCTGGCACTAAAAACATGTCACAAAGGCCTGGATTATCTGTAATTTTCTATCTCTTAATTTGAATTTGCTCCTCAAAATGTCAGAAATGTGAAGTCCTGCGTCTGGATAGCAGTACCTTAGCCTCTAGTACTATCAAGGACACATTTTTTTTGTTAGTCCTTTGGACTGGCGCGATAAAGCTTTCTGTAATACTGTCAAAACAACAAGCACCATGTTTCAGAGCAATATTGAAAGACAATATTTATTTGGTGGAGGCATTTTTAAGCTGTTATGATCAGCAGTAGAAGCTTTTAGATGAACACAGGTTTGTAAGATGATGAGGAAACCCCCTGATCAGTTTAGAGGTGATCATTTCCTATTTACGTTCACGGTGAGGGGGGCTAAGAGTACATTTTGCACCATCTTACATTGCTGTGATTTAAGTACACGTGGCCACTGACCAATGGTCATGGCGCTTTGCATAATAATGATCATGAAACTGATCTTCTGGCTCTTTGTTTGTCTGCGGTGCTTGTTTCAATTATTATCCAACTTTATTGTTAATGCAGGTGAGGCTGAAGAAGAAACTTGGTTACGAAAACTTTCTGGGATTTTCTACCTGGATGATTAAGAATTCCTCAAGCTTTTAGTGTCCCATTTTTAGAGTATGACTATCAAATCAAAAGCAATGCGAGTGAGAGATCCTACTGTAAATGCAAACATCACTTAATGTAAATACACTAAACAGCACAGACTGTTACTTTATTCTTTTACAACTGCATGTTGAGACCATCTTGCAGCACTATCGCATCATTTCCGAAGAACCACACCCTTGATTTTGATTTCAACCACACACCTGTAACGGTTTGTGACTGTATCTTACACAATCACACCTACCGCACTGACACGTTAACCTACTGACAGAAAAGCATATCAGTCACGCTATCATAACCGATACCCCTGACTTTAACAGTGTAACACTACACTGACAGTAACGTCTTTCACAAGTTACTTATGGACATGTCACACACCCAAACTTTCTGGGATCGCCATTAAACGTGAATCCACCTCACAATATGGGCTATACCTACAGTTTTTAGGCCCCTAAAATAGCTGAGCACGTGTGAAAGAGGCCTTTGTATGTGGCAGAGGGAAGCAGATCCCACCGAAGGGACAACCCCACTGCCAGCCAGCTGCGTCTGCTCCCAGCCCTCCTCCCTGTAGCTGAGGAAACACTGCGCTAAACACTCTGCTAATGGAAGTTTTTCTCCTGTTCCTCAATTTAGATCTGAGCTTCATGGGAAAATAAAGACATCGGGATGGAGCACAACGGGGTGAAATGACAATGGGCTGGAGGCCACGCTTTAGTATTGGAATGACAAGGACCAACAAGTCGCACAAAAAAATCCTTTATAGCTGGGCTAAGAATGTCTCAATAGCCTGCTTTCATGCACTTCACTGATATGTGTATTGGATTACAAGTATGCCACAACCCATTAACACAGCGGGTTATGAATGGGTTTTATTATGAAGGCATGGGCAAACCCATATGCCAACAGAAAAGGACCAGCTGGTCTGCTGCACACTTTAAACTAGAGCCCATACATCAGATACACTTTTGTCTCCACACAAGAGATCTTCACAAACACACAACCCTTTATGGGACTATAGATCATATGAGATTTTAAATTTAGAAAAACTTATAAATTAATATTTAATCAAACTTCTTTTGTTACTGATAAAAGAAAAAAACAAACCCTCATATTTAAATACTTGAGTCATTTGCAGATGGATGGAGATGAACTGATAAAAGTGATGAAATATTTTCTTTGCTTGAAAGGCGTCAGGTTGGGACGTCTGTGTAAACTATTCACGGAGCGCTTAATTTCTAATGTTTCATGTTAGCTTTAGTTTTATTCTTAGCGTAGCGGCAGGCAGACAGAGCGGGGATGCAGGAGAATGAGCGCTCCGATGGCAGGGTGTGGAAGCAAGTTTAAGCAGAGCAGAGGGGGAAATATTGTGTATTTATGGGATTTATACTCACCTGGCTTCAGACTGCTGTTAAAGTAGAATATGACCATGACGAAACATCCCAGGGACAAGGCAAAAACCATCCGGATCACTCTGGGTTTCCTCATCCTGAGAGTCTCTGGAAGCCACCGAGAAGCCGAGCCCAATCCTGCCAGGGTTCAGGCGAACTACACGGTTTTTGTCGAGTCTACTTCACCGGCCGTGGGAGCATCGATCCGGCTCGCTGCTCGACCTTTGCCGCTCCTTATCTTCCTGGACATCCTCGCATGCCGGGTCAGGAGGAGGCAGCGGTGAGGGAGGACGAGGGGGCCCCGGGCGGCAGACTCCGCTGGTCTGCCGTGTCTCTCTCGGTTACCGACGCGTTTCTGTGTGCCTTTGTAGAGACGACGGAGAAGGCTGCATCACTGCCGCTGTGGTGCCAGCACAGGCCGCCGGACTGCGTGGGTAACGGGCCCTTTATACGCCACGACAGGGTCTTTCCAAATGTCCGCTTAACCCCTTTCTCCCCGCGGACACAGAAAGGGTCCAACCACTCAACGACCCGGTGGTCGAGAAATAAGCGACACGTTTCAGAAGAAGGGCGGGTTCCGGGGAGACCTTTCAAAGTAAAACTTCTATACAGACAGTATGAAATCTGCTGTGAGTTTGGGACTGAACCGGTTTACAATTCATTAATGCGAAATTAATAAAAAAATAAATTAATATCACTGGTGGAAACGCTTCTAGAGGCATTTCAGAATAAGAGTCTTGCACCTTTTATGAATTTCAAACGTTAGATTTTAAAAACTTGCTGAATTTCAGTCTTTAAAAAATGTGTAAAATTTTCGTACAAATAGAACAAAATTTAATACCAGAAATATTAAAGACATCACTGGTTTCAGACATGGTTTTTATGATGCTGGGACAAGACTAAATTTTAAGATTAGCAAAGAAACACCCAGAGAAAGCCTTCATATAGCCTGAAATGTTAGATCTGTTGGAAAAGTGTGGTTCTTTTCCAATTCAGAGTGGGGGACTGGTCTATAAAAATCAGTTCCCACCCCCATTTCCAGAGGATCAAAAGTAGCTGGAAAAACCAACATTTAGGATGGGAGATAATATGGACTGTTTTAAATGAGAAAATGCAAAACCTGCCTGTCTAGAAACCATGAGCATCACAAAATGCTGGCTCTCCTCTTGCGGAGCTCTGTTGGGCCTTTACTACAGCCACCTTTAGTTGCTGCTCGTCTGTGGGTCTTTCTGCCTTCAGTTTTGTATATAATAACTGTAAAACAATGCTCTGTCGTTTTGAGATTGGGTGACTGAAATTTCCTCTACCATGTTTAACAGATCATACAGGATGCTTCAGATCACCATCGGCCCCTTTTCTTCTCCAAGCTTTTCTCTTCCACTCATTTTGCAGCAAGTCAATTTTGTACCACTGAACATGTTTAGATATTTTTTCTTTATTTGTTATGTTTTTATTTTTTGGCAACATCTAAAAATGCTTGCACAGTGATACTGTTCTTGAGTGGTTTGTAGACTTAATTATAGATGTTGACACTAAGATGCCAGCCTCTTTGAGAGCGTTCCTGACTTAGCTAAATGTTCTGAAGTTATTTTCCTTAACGATGGAAATAATTCTGTCATCATCCACTTCAGGTTTCTGTGGTCTTGCTATACTGACAAGTTCATTCCTTCTTTTTAAGAAGGTTATGTAGCACTTTTCTACTCTATCTGAGAAATCAAAGCACTTTACACAACTTGCCTCATTCACCCATCCATACAAGCACTTTTTGCTATGGTCTTTCTGTCAAAGTGTTTTCTATCTACCATTCACAACATGCTTGTCTTTGACATGTAGACTGGAGCAGCCAGGGACTGGACCACCAATCTTCCGATTAGCAGATAATCTGCTCTACCAGCTATTTACGCCTAACTTTCTATTCCTAGAATTTCCTGAAGTTTTTGTGACCTGCCCGATTGGTTTGTTTTGGTGTTTCAGCCTAGTGATGTTCACCTTCACAGACATCATATTCATACTTCCAGTGTACAGCCACCAGAGGCAAGTTCAACACTTTGAACCAATTTTAGATCTTTTATCTGTTTATTTTGCCATGGAACAACAAGTAAGGAGGCTTCACCTGAGGCTTGTCAGTCAGTTGTCCAATTACCTTTGAGCATCTGAAAATGGGAGATTATGTATAAAAATGCCTGTAATTCTTAAATAGTTAATGAAATGCATTTGTTATTAAACCTTGAATTAAAACTGAATTTGATTGTTTAAAATTCCCTGTGGTGGTGTACAGAGGCAAAATTGCAAAGAATAAGTCATTGTCCATATATACTGACCTCACAGTACCTTAACAGGGGAAAACCAGTCTTTTGCTTTAATAACAGAGATGATACCTTTAACCTTTGGTCCACTGAGCTGCTATCATACAAAACTGTGATGTTAAAAATTCTTCTTGTGTAAGTTGTATGTGAATGGGAGAATTTCTTTTACCACCAACATTCTCCAGCTGATCGGTCTTGTGTAAATCTGTGTAAATCTGTTACTGGATCCATAAAAAAAATTTTTTTAAATAATGACAATAATGAGAAAGGCTTTAATATCAGTCCTTCCTGTCACAGAGGTCCCCACATTATAAACTAATTGCACCATATAAACGTTTGAAAACTCAGACATCAAATAAATGCCTCAGAATGACTCCTCAAAGGTTGAATCATTATAATAAGAATACATCAGGCATAAGCACTGAGTGCACACAGCTTAAAGGAACAGTTTCACTGTGCATGGCAGAGATCAGAGTGACAAACCCCAAAACAGGGATGGTTCTACAGATGAGGTCCTCTGAAGTTTTTCCCCTCCTCAGCTTTTCTGTGTTTTCACTATTTTGCGTTTTCTTAGGGTCAGTGTCATTGCTGGTGATACCTGGACCCTACAGAGGTTGTGCAGGTAGTCCAGCTCCTCCAGGCTGGCACATCAATGTGACATCATCATCAGGTTTGCTGTGTCTCCCAGCACAGTGTCAAGAGCATGGAGGAGATTCCAGGAGACAGGAGCAGAACCAGTATCTGCACCTTTGTGCAAGGAGGAACATAATGAGCACTGCCAGAGCTACAAAATAACCTCCAACAGGACACTGGTGTGAATGTGTGAATGTCGCTGACCAAACAATCAGAAACAGACTTCATGAGGGTGACTGAGGGCCCAACGTCTTCTAGTGGGCTCTGTGCTCACTACGTGGCACTATGGAGCCTGGCATTTGCCACCCTGTGTGTTTCGAAGACGGTTCACTCTGAGCACAGGGGACAAACATAAAAGAGTCTGGAGAAACCGTGGAGAACGACATGCTGCCTGTATATTGTTCAGCATGACTGGTTTGGTGGTGGGTCACTGATGGTCTGGGGAGGCATATCCACCGAGGGACACACAGACCTCTATAGGCCAGGCAACAGCACCATTAGGTGCCATTAGCTATCAGGATGAAATCCTTTAACCCACTGTCAGATCCTACTCTGGTGCTGTGGGGCCTGGTTCCTACTGGTGGTCTTATTAGGAGCATGCCCCAATGTTATAAGCAATGCATACAAGCACATGGTGGGGCCATACAAACTACTGGGTACCATTTTTTTAATGACATTTTAGTCAAAATGAACGAGCCTGGTGCTACATTTTTTCACTCTGACTTTCGAGGTGTCTTTGAACTCAGCCCTCTGTAGGCTGATAATTTTATATCCATCAAAAGATGTGCCATCCTTTCATTCTTAACAAATTACCCGATTATTTTTTCCCCTTTTTTCCTTAAGATCTGTAGTGCTTTTGAAGTGCTCCTTTTAAATTTTGGAGCAGTGTATAAATATCACAGGAGGTCTTTTCTGTGCTGTGTTATCAAGATTAAAAGATATCAACAGATACTATTTTCTCTGCTTCTAGTTGTTCTCGCACAGTTTTTGTGATTTCTGGCTTTTGACCAGCACCCAAAGCGTGACAAACTGAGGGACTGGTCTGTCACGAGGAGACCTGAGTAATCTATGTTGTTTTATCACAGTTTGAGTCTTCAGTAAATATTTAAAGAGATCTGCAAAAGATAGGAAGAAAGGGTGGGGTCATGTTCACCCCATTATTGAGCACCATGAAAGAACTATACACAAAATCTTCAGGAATATAAAAAAGATCTGTATATTCATTCATGTATATGACCTACATAACATACACAACTGTTCATTACGTACGCTGGAGATCAAATTACAAAAACCAAAACAAAGGTTCGAGGATACAAGTGAAGCTTTAGCCAAGAAATTCAATTCCATTTTATTTATATAGAGCCACATCAAAGCAGCAGTCGCCTCAAGGCACTTAAAGAAAAAGGCCATTCTGTTTAACAAACACGTCTTTCTGTATATGAGACATATTTTGGAGATAAGCTTTGAAAGAGAAAAAAAAGGGTTTGCATGTTATAAATCCCAAAAGGTTTGTTTTCGCTGCAGACCGGTGATTCTTCCAGAACGTCAAAAATTGAAATATATACTCCAGTGATGACGCACATCTGCTACAGCCTTTTCCCAGCTTATCTGCACGCACACTCACATTCACAGTCCAGGATTACGCAGGAATTTCTGCTCTGTCACTTTTCCACCATAAATAAAGGAGATGGCCTCCTTGGAACAACTAAATGTCTTTATTCACGTTGGACTTTTGACTCCTGCACAGCATTTACAGAACAAGAATAAAAGCTTAGTTCATAAACAACAGTGATTCATGTGATACGCATCCTAGCTTGTGTTTAGCCTCCACAGGAGAGTCCACTGTAGCAAGCCGACCACCGCTCCTGCTCCAAACCTTCAGGCCTGAAACTGGTAAAGCTAATGCAACTTGTAGCTTCAGGTTTAGCTAATTAGAGCAGTAAGGGCTTCCTGCAGAACTACTGTTGACCTCTGACCTCCTCACATTCCTAAAGTACGTCGTCCCAGGCCTCATGATTCGGATCCCCGGGAGAAGTCGGAATGAGTTAGGAGACACGCGACTGATCAAACCACAGGCCTGATGGCAAGACAGTGTGAAGCCTGCCAGTGTTTACTGTCTGAGAATGGAATGATGGGTAATGGCTGACGGGTTACTACTGGCAGGAAGTCAGGGCACATTCCCCCAGCGACTGACCAATCAGACGAGAGGTGTCAAGCAGAGTCAATACATGGTCAAAGGTCAGAAAAGCAGGTTTGGCATGGCCAGCTGTCTGTTTGAATCTGCCGTGAGGGAACACAGAGGGGTCTTTGAAAGGACTTACCTGGGCACAAGCCCAATGCCCGAGGGCTTCACCTGCAAAATGTCACTGACACAGACAAAAACAAAACCCAAAGCAAAGAATTTTAAAAACGAGTTTTTTAAAAAACCAAAAGATGAGATGAAGATGAACTCAGGCATGTTTAGTGAGTCTGAGATGGTTTTCTCCTGACCCTCTCAGAATCAGCTGACTTTGTTGTCCTGTAACTTTAGTATATCGAATGAAGCCATGCCACATTTTACCCTTATGTGAAGTTACAGGTCCTTCAAGTACAAATCTGTTGCTTTTTAATTCACATTGTTTTCTTCTCTATCAGTACAGGAAGTATCTACATGAAAAGTGAAAAACACAAATGAGCCCTGCTATTTGGTTTTATTTGTTTTCTGTTAATTCAGTGGAGAAAACATACATGATAAACTTTAAAGTGTGATATCACCAGGAGGGCAAAGTGAAATCATACCTATGATGATATTATTTCTGACTATTCTATCATGTAATAACACTCATAAGACATAACATTTGAATTTCTGTTTAATCAAATGTAAAAAGCATGGTGGATGAGTGACGACTGCCTATATACTGTTGTTACTCATATACTATATATACTGCCTATATGACACGTAACAAAGATTGGTTTGATCTTCAAACGTTTCTTCTGTATCTCGGACCACCAAATTTCAAGACAAAGTGAAAGCCTCTGTAAAAACATTATGTTTATTAATACTGACCTTTTTGTGATGTCAGTGAGAAATAGCTGTCCAAAGTTCCCACTGCCTGAAAATCCTTCAAGTCGCTGTAGAGCTGTGAGATTTGCTACACATTAGCATGTTAGCATTTTGTTAGCATTTACTTGTGAGAGTTGACAGACTCATGTTAGCATTTAGCTCAAAGCACCTCTGTGTAAATAAAGCATTATGGATAAAATCTTTAGTACTGCATTAAGGTTATTGTAGTTAATTAAAACTAAAACTAGATGTGAAAAACATTTTAATTAATTAGAAATTTAGAGAATTGGGAATTTTTATTTGTTAAGCTAGTAGCAGCCAATTACCCTTGAGAAGCTAGCCTTGGCAGAGACAGTAGTGATGGGTCGTTCGCGAACGAAATGGCTCTTAGAGCCGGCTCTTTGACGTGAACGACGCGAGCCGGCTCCTTATCGCGAGCCGTCACGTGTTTTTTTGTTTTTTTTTTCCTTTCTCTCAGCCTCTCTCTCGCACTTTTTTTCCGCTTCACTCTGCACGCGAGCCTTGTGCTTTACGCTGGGCAGAGGGGGGAGGGGCGGTAGTTACACTCAGTAGCACAGGAACAGAGCCAGAGGGAGAGAAAGAGAGGCAGGGACAACAACATTAGAAAGATATAGTAATCATCCACAACTATTTTCGGTTGCAGATGATAAAGGATTGAGAAAGTTTATTCATGCAGGTCCATATGACAGAGAATATGCATGTTCTTTTAGTTTTCATATTATAATTTATATTTAATTGTGTTGTGGTTTGCAGGTGTTCTTTTCACTTTAAATTTGTGAAAGGAAAAAGCTGAAAATTTAAATAGTTAAAACTTGAAATGTGAATAGTTGATTTTTGTATTATATGATTTATTTATTACATTTTATGTGGAGTGAATAAATAAAAGTATATTTACGGTGGCCCCTAGAGACAAAGCACATACAAACTTCAAATCACGTACTAACTCTGAAGCATGTACAAACTCCAAAACACGTAAAAACACGTACAAACTCCAAAACACGTAAAAACACGTACAAACTCCGAAGCACGTAAAAACTCAGAAGCACATAAAAACTCAAAACACGTACAAAAGACAACAGAAGTGCTCCAGGATGCTGGGCGCAGTGTTGAGCCTTTGTTATGTTGTGGCTACACAAGCCAGCAAGTACCAACGACCGGATTTGGTGTGTGGTAATAACAGGTAAATGAACTTTTTTTAAAATTATTTGAATATATATATGAGTGCCTGTGTATAAATACACAAACAATACACACATGCTTTCAATTGTGTAATTTAAGTGATCTAGTAGCTCTGCTTTGGAAGTTCAGTTCATGCTAGAAATGTGTTTTGGAGTTTGTACGTGTTTTGTCTCTAGGGGCCACCGCATATATTTATATATAAACATATATAAATAAAACCACTTGTTTTTACGTTAGTAATTCCTTTTGTGCATAATTTTATATTATTGTTAATAATAAATTAATTAAAGCAACAAAACAACCTGAAGAGCCGGTTCGGAGCCGAAAGAGCCGGCTCTTTTTAGTGAGCCGAACCGAAAGAGCCGGATCTCTAAAAAGAGCCGGAAATCCCATCACTAAGAGACAGGACTGATAAGCTCACTCCTTTCTCACTCCACACACTCACACTCCCAGTTTTTACAGTTGTAGTATTCAGGACCAGCTGGCGCTGACTCAAGTGACATCATTTGAGGTAGTCTGTATCAGACTTCAAGTCCATAGATAAAGCAAAAAGTAAGTTGAAGAAAAACACTGGAACAGTTTCACAAACCTCTGTTTTTCTGCCTCTCGTCTGTCCAGCAGTTTGCTTCTGTACAATGAAAACAAAAGTGACACTGCTGAGTGAAGAGAGAATCAATCTCAGTTTATGTGACCCAAGCCAAAAGCCTTTCCCTTACTAGAAAACCCAGAAAATTGATTGCAAACACATTTCGTTTGCAGAAGAGGAGGATCAGGTGGAGAAAGAAAAGGGAGAAGATCAGTGCCCTGGCTTCAGATCAGGCCACAGGTGAATCAGACTGAAACAGATACTCTGCTGTATATGTTTATTACAAACATCTTAATTAAACAGAGATATGTGACAGCGAGTGAGGACAGAGAGTACCTTCGTGTTTGTCAGCACCTCAGAGTTTCTTACAGGAAACAGACACGTTTCCTGGTAAAATCACCATCAGTGATGACTTGTGTTCCAGGAAATGCAGTCAGGATTAAATTAATAACCACACTGAGTTTGTGTCAGACATTAAGTCCATGGAAAAAGCAACAAGTAAAACCTCTGTTTTTCTCCCTCTCTCATCTGTCCAGCAGTTTGCTTCTATAAATAATGACAACAAAAGTGACATACCACTAAAGAAAGCAGAATCCATCTCTATCTGCAATCCATCTGTGACTCAAGCCCAAGGCTTCCCCCCTTACTAGAAAACCTGCCCTGAAAATTTATTGCAAACACATTTCTTTTTCGGAAAAGGAAGATTAGGAGAGAGAAGAAGAAGAGGGAGGAGGAAGCTGACTCTGGAACATCATGTGCAAAAAGAACAGGCTGCAGTGGTTGGTATGAGGTGAAAAGAAACCGTGTGAAACATGCTGGCTTGCTGGCATGCAGTTTGTGTGAATGAATAGAATAAACTGTTGTAAATGTAATAAAACTCATTTTAAAGCAACAAATGTAGCATTTCACATTGTATGCCAATTTTTTCCTAGATGACGTTTAACTATAATCACAGTGTAAGCTCTTTCATGTACAGACACCGATCAGGACAGGAGCATGACATTTGTGAGACCACACTGCCCTCTAAAGGCCAAACAGTGTCATCAGCAGCAGAAATGTGATATTAGTTTTGGTCAGAATTTTCACAAGTGCAAGGGATTTTCAACATAGCATTAATTTCGAAACATACTAGTTCTCTTTAGAAAGCAACAATTATTTCAAAATAGAAATAACCAGACGACATTATTAGTGCCATGAAAAACGGACCTTTTTACTGAGCCTGCTGCTGTACAGTTATGTACTTTAACTTCATAATACCCTTTGCTCGTAAAACATGCTCTGAGTTCTGAGTTTCCAAGTGTCAGTCAAGAAATTCAAAGAGAGCCAGACAGTAGAGAAAAAGCCTGATAGAGGTAGGAAGTGAAAGATTTGAAAGACTCTGGAAAGAAAACAAGTGAGAGATGCCTCAGTGCATTAATGAAGGCAGAATCATGAAGACAGAAGGATGTGTGAAAACTGGGCCTCGGACGTCGCTTTGTCTTCCAACACAGCAACAACCAAAACATACATGGTGAAGAATGACCCCCAGAAGACCACAGTGAACGTTCCTGACTGGCCTTGAATCCCACTAAAAATCTGTGGGATGAACTGAAGATCAAGATCAAGGCAGAGCAAAAATTTGGAGGAGCTTGAGAGCGGGGTGGGATTGTTGAGGAGACGTGTGAGACTTATGGAAAACTGACTACGATTAGGGGGGGCTAATAACCCCTACCCAATACTTTTATTGTATTTTGAAGAGACACTAATTGTTCTGATTAAAAACTGTCAGTAGAGGATTCCAGGATCTCTCACATATATTGAGTCTGTTATTTTTGAGAAGTCTCAGTCTCTCCAGATGCAACATATTTACCACCCAAAGCTCAACTCAGTTTTTACCCCACTGCTTCAATATTATTATTTTTTGCAGTAACTATTCCAAACAGGATTGTGATCCATTCATACTTGTTTACAGATGTCAAAGAGGTGATTCCCAGCTCTTCCCAAATTCTTCAGAGTAACAGTGAAAACTCGTCTTCCAATAAATGCACATCTTCCAATATCTACATATCTATATTACTGCTAATATATATTTTGTAATATATCTATATTATTGCTAAAGCACTTCTATAGGCTCGAAAGCCTACTACCAATTAAGCATATTAGGTGATGTGCATCTCTGTAATGAGAAGGGGTGTGGTCTAATGACATCAACACCCTATATCAGGTGTGCATAATTATTAGGCAACGTCCTTTCCTTTGGCAAAATGGGTCAAAAGAAGGACTTGACAGGCTCAGAAAAGTCAAAAATAGTGAGATATCTTGCAGAGGGATGCAGCAGTCTCAAAATTGCAAAGCTTCTGAAGCGTGATCATCGAACAATCAAGCGTTTCATTCAAAATAGTCAACAGGGTCGCAAGAAGCGTGTGGAAAAACCAAGGCGCAAAATAACTGCCCATGAACTGAGAAAAGTCAAGCGTGCAGCTGCCAAGATGCCACTTGCCACCAGTTTGGCCATATTTCAGAGCTGCAACATCACTGGAGTGCCCAAAAGCATAAGGTGTGCAATACTCAGAGACATGGCCAAGGTAAGAAAGGCTGAAAGACGACCACCACTGAACAAGACACACAAGCTGAAACGTCAAGACTGGGCCAAGAAATATCTCAAGGCTGGTTTTTCTAAGGTTTTATGGACTGATGAAATGAGAGTGAGTCTTGATGGGCCAGATGGATGGGCCCGTGGCTGGATTGGTAAAGGGCAGAGAGCTCCAGTCCCACTCAGACGCCAGCAAGGTGGAGGTGGAGTACTGGTTTGGGCTGGTATCATCAAAGATGAGCTTGTGGGGCCTTTTCGGGTTGAGGATGGAGTCAAGCTCAACTCCCAGTCCTGCTGCCAGTTTCTGGAAGACACCTTCTTCAAGCAGTGGTACAGGAAGAAGTCTGCATCCTTCAAGAAAAACATGATTTTCATGCAGGACAATGCTCCATCACACACGTCCAAGTACTCCACAGCGTGGCTGGCAAGAAAGGGTATAAAAGAAGAAAAACTAATGACATGGCCACCTTGTTCACCTGATCTGAACCCCATTGAGAACCTGTGGTCCATCATCAAATGTGAGATTTACAAGGAGGGAAAACAGTACACCTCTCTGAACAGTGTCTGGGAGGCTGTGGTTGCTGCTGCACGCAATGTTGATGGTGCTCAGATCAAAACACTGACAGAATCCATGGATGGCAGGCTTTTGAGTGTCCTTGCAAAGAAAGGTGGCTATATTGGTCGCTGGTTTGTTTTTGTTTTGTTTTTGAATGTCAGAAATGTATATTTGTGAATGTGGAGATGTTATATTGGTTTCACTGGTAAAAATAAATAATTGAAATGGGTATATATTTGTTTTTTGTTAAGTTGCCTAATAATTATGCACAGTAATAGTCACCTGCACACACAGATATCCCCCTAAAATAGCTAAAACTAAAAACTACTTCCAAAAACATTCAGCTTTGATATTAATGAGTTTTTTGGGTTCATTGAGAACATGGTTGTTGTTCAATAATAAAATTATTCCTCAAAAATACAACTTGCCTAATAATTCTGCACTCCCTGTATTTTCCACATAAAGATCCCTGATGTACTTCCAGCCTCTCTGCTTCCAGAATGAAACGACAAAACTGACAAAATGTTTAGTCATATACACTGAAAGTCATATATACGACAAAACAATGACAAAAACTGTTAGTAGATGATTTCTTAACTGAAGTAGGGATTTTGAGCAGAGCAGGCGATGTTATTTCATTCTTACTGGATTGATGTTCAGGACGCAGTCATGTGGAAGATGGACTTGACAAAAAAAGACAAAGAAAACTGGGGCTGACCCTTTTGACCCTGGTAGTTTTGGGATTTTGTGAATTAGTTTTAAAAATGTAAGCATTCGAAATACAATTAGGTTGTCAGGGAAAGCTGCATAAAAATTATTTGCTCCGTTTAACAGCAATTGAGAAATGCTTTTCATAAGAGGGCTAATAACTCTGTCCTCATATGTACATGAGATCAGAGCGCAGGTGAATCAGACTGTGCGTTCAGCTCTGTCGGCACCTCAGATTTTCTTATAGGAAACAGACACGTTTCCTGGTAAAATCAGTATCAATGATGACTTGAGTTCCAGGAAATGCAGTTAAGATGAAATTAATCAATAACTACACAGAAAGGCATGTCATTGACATGAGGTTACCTATTTGAAACTCACACACTGATGTGAACTCATTTTTATGTTGTGCGGGTTAATCATTTGCACACAAAAAGTACAATAGAAAGTCTGGTCATTATGAGTGTGCAGTTATAACGTGAGATATGATTACATAAGCACAGGTTTCACCATCAGGTTAGCTGTGAGAAGGAGTGTGTTGAAATCAGCAAGTCATGCAGTACTGAAACTGCAATGATTTTTCACTTCTCATTGATTACCCTCCACATATCATCAAAGGTTTCTATTTCCTGCTGGCAGCTCCCAGCTTCATCGCCACCTCTTTACAAATGAGTCATTTTTAAAATGCAATGACAGGGCTCTTCGTTTCCTACAGACGCACATTAGCCATAATACAGGAAGTAAGGAGATTTAACTTGACTCAGTTGTGGATTGTGCACGTCTAGATATCTGTTTCTAATGTCACTTCCCTATTTGAGGGCAGTTGAGCAAAAAAATAAAACACATTTTACTGAAACTGCAAGTTGGTTGTTGCAAGACCCTCTGAGAAGAAAGTTAAAAAACTGAACAAAACAAACCCTACAAGACATTTTATCACTGTTAGGTTTATTTTGACCACTCTTGATGCATTAGATATACTATAAGTATATTTTGTGTTAAACCCT
This sequence comes from Maylandia zebra, assembly GCF_041146795.1. Classification (NCBI taxonomy): domain Eukaryota; kingdom Metazoa; phylum Chordata; class Actinopteri; order Cichliformes; family Cichlidae; genus Maylandia; species Maylandia zebra. The sequence continues at coordinate 9,160,903 of NC_135171.1, read as the reverse complement.
TATATGGGACAGCTAAACACACCCACATAGATGGTTTTTAACTTATTAAGAAGAGGGATGACATTAAAACACAAACACACAAAAGTGGCACTACAGTAAAAAGAAGCCCACTGATTACCACAGTATTAAAAGCAGCTGCCTTCTGTTGTGTAAGTCTCGCACATGCCTCCATAATAGCACTGACTCACTGGGCATGAACATGGCCTCTCTTGGGACATGCTATGGTGTCTGACATCAGGAAGTTGGCAGCTGAATCTTTGGGGCTTTTGAGATGCGAGGTGGAGCCTCAGGAGGCTTTATTTGGTTCCTTCCGAGAAGTTTTGGGCTCTTTTTTGTACCTTGGGCTGTTTCTGAGCAGCCTTTGTGCAAAGGACAGGTACGTTGCCATCATATATGAGCTGTTGTCACTGGAGAGTATAGGGTTACAGTCGAGGAAATAATCCTTCGATCCCCTGTTAAACTGTAAGTTTGGTCACTTACAAACAAATAAGCCTTTTGAGTAACAATCTCTTCACTTGTTAATGGCCTTTATTCTGTTGCAGACTGGAATACAGTGAGAGCCAAAATACCTACGAATATTAAAAGAAGCTTTAAAGAGACACAAAACCAATACAAAGACACGACACAGCCAAAATGGGATCCAGAACAAAGACAGCGATGATGTCTGCCCATAATGACACATCCAACAAGCCCAACAAGCACCAAAAAGACTTCACACACTACACAAAACTGCAACATATAAAACTACCACAAAGACACAAACAAGTACAAGCGATGAAAAACCAATTCAACCTAAAAAGAAAAGAGAAAACCCCACAAAAAGGTATCAAACAACTACAGAGAAATGCAAAAAGACATAGATGAAAAGCAAACTTAATAAAAGCAAACGCACAAAGAGTCACAAAACAACTACAAAAAAGATTTACGATACACACAAAAAGATGCAAAACTACCACAAAGATGCACAAAACCCCTTAAAAAGATGAAAAATGCTAGCAAGGGACACGAACCAACTACAAAGAGACGCTAAGCAACTTCAAAGACATATAAAGCACCCTCAGAGAATTGTAAACAAAAACAAACAGAGATGGAGTATACACAATACATTAAACAACTGCAAGCATCAAAAAACAGACACAAAAACAATTACAAAGGGATTTTAAACAACAAAGAAAGGTGGAATTTATTGTACGTCTTCAAAGATGTACAATAAATGTACACATAAGCACTACAAAGAGATGCAAAACAACTACAGAAATGGAATCGATCAACGAAAGGCACAAAGCGGCGTCACATAACTACAGAGAGATGCAAAATAACTTCGAAGGGGAAAAAATATCCATAAAAGAAACTATAAATACCCCATATAACTGTATGCTTATGTTTAATCAGTCACAAAAAAAGAGGCACAAATTGTCACAAAGATCAACAAAAGCTGTCTTTTAACTGATGGCTAATGTGTGCACTACACTGCCAATACAATGCAATTTCCATGGTATGATTTCAGTTCAGTACTGGGGTTGGAAACACCTTAAGTGAAACATTGAGTTAGTTTTGAAGTTGTTTAGAATTTGCTCCACTGATATCAGCTGAAGGTCAGTTTCTCAAAGCAGCACTGATGTGTAGACAGGTAACCTGAGCTAGTGGTAATGTCATACACTCCTTCTTCATTGCTTTACATGCACAAATAAACTGTTCCTAAAGTGAGCATGATTCAGGTAGAAGGAAGTCAGGGACATTTCAGCTCAGAAACCAACACCAGAAGCTTCACAGACCTTTAGAGAGGCCTCTGCCTTTGAGTGCTTTTGGCATAACAAACATCAGTGAATCACTGAGCTCACAACACTCCCTAAAACAAATGATTACCCGCCAAATAAAACTCATCAAAGCGCTCGTTGTCATGGCAGCCGTGCAGGTGACAGCGTTTTCAGATGTGAGCAGGTGAACCCAACAAAGGCTTCACACCAGCCTGGATGCTATTGATCACAACCGCCACTTGTGGAGGCTGAATAGTCCCACAGAAACCTGGAGGAAATGATGCTATTATCTCCCCGCGGCTCTCTGATGCAGGCCACATGAATAGGCTGACCACTTCAATGGGATGATGTTCATCTGGTGTACCTGTGTATATATGCAACACGCCAAACATCCGCCTCTGCTTACTTCAGCACCGAGACCACTGGAACTATGTGGTATGACATAAATAAATGGAAAACTGGACATTAACTCACAGAAAATATTTAATGAGTTCACTGCAAAAGAAAAATGTATAATTAACTGCATTTTTAAAACCATTATTATTAGCTTTACTATGTATTGCTACATTTTTGGAGTATTTACATAATTCATTCATTGCATTTTGACCACTATATGGTTTCCATGCAGGGTGAAACAAAGATGATTTAAGGGTGAAAGACTACATTCACCCTGGTTGGGGCTGGGTCTACTCTGGTGTAGCTGCCTGCCACCCTTGTGGCTGCTGGATGACCCCGGTCTTTTCTAGGTGCCCCCTGCGGTGGGCTGTGGCTCCCCACACCTACTATTAAAAACTTAGATGGAGAAACCTTCTGAACACAAGCACACATGGTGTTTTTTTCCCCAGCAGGTGATGAAGCAGATTTTCTGTTTTTTCTCTCCATCCCTCTTCTTCTATTAACTTCCTCTCAAACTTCTTTCCTGTTCACCAGTCTTGACTGTTCTGATTCCAATAATGCAAAATGAAATAAATCAAATATGACTATTAGTTGGACCAGGATAGCAAAAGCTGCAATGGTCTAACGGCTGTAAAGTCTGTTAACTTATGGATACTTCTTAAAATCAAAATTGTGTTCTCTCTTTTTTGAGCAGAAGGAAAAAAGATGTTTGCTGATGGTACTGCCAGGCTAACATGCTTTTTTTTTTTTTTTTTAAATAATGACAAATTAAAAAGTGTGGTGTGCTACTGATCTAAAAGCAAAGTTTAACTACAATGCAAGAGATTTAAAGTCCCATTTTAACCAGTTCACACCACGTACACCAGTGTATTGCCAGTGTTGTGAATATCAGTCCAGTTAAATCCTATGACATTTACTAAGCAGCATATCCTTCAGCAGAAACACTATCAAGCACCGTATGACTAAGTAACTCGTACCTTTGTTTTTTTTTTTTTTACATTTATTACTCTTGAACTAAATGGAAATCTGTGAGCAGGCTCTGTGAGAATCCTGAAATCATTTCACACAAACTGGGTCACACAAGTCAAAGACAGATGAAACCTGAAGATAGACATGCCTTTATTTAACACTGAGTAGTCTCTACAAGTTCCACACAAACAAACAAGCCATTTATACAGATGAAATGTCGTCAACAGCAACGGGAGCGCCGTCTTCCAAACGACGCACGAGACAGCACAATGCAACAAGCAGTCATTAAATTACAAACTGAGCAAAAACACGACCAGAGCAATCCAGGTGGAAACTTGCCATTCGCTTATTTGAAACAGTCTCCAGGCTCTTGATGCATCACAGGTTTCTCTTGAAAACTCTGGTGCTTCCACAAAGCAAAGATAAATATTGACAAAGACATGTATATTCATATAAGTCAACTTATAAACCTGTACGAAGGATGTATGGAATGATGAAGGCATGGTGCTAACCTATGTACGCACCAGAATTGTGCATCCTTTCAAACGCTGGTAATGAGCCAATTTATAATAGATGAATCTGGGGGGTGGGGGGGGTTGGACGAAGGGTTCGGGCCACCATCAGGTGCTTCTACAGAGGGACATCGATCCTTGCCCACCTAATTATTTGAGGTTACGGGTAAGGACGTCAAAAACAGCCCAAACACACACTCGGGAATGGTGTGTGTTTGGGCTTCTCCGAGAGTGACACGCTGGTGGGGCCCAATAGAAACATTAGCAGAGTAACCCCGCTGTTCAGCAGGCAGCTTTCACATCAGACTCCTTCAGCCAGAGCAGAAGACACGCAGATCTTCAGCCCTGACCATCTCCATTTACCTCGTAGCTCCCAGTCACACCGAGAGTTTTACGTTCAGGTGCTCCTGAGAAATAAATGCCCTGTAAAGGGAGGGGCTAGAGGTGAGGCTGAAGTTAAAGGTTGACTGGGAGTCAAGAGGAAAATGTTTAGTAGGGGAGTCTAATGTGAGAGCAGCCTGCTAAACATGCAGGGTTTAACCTCAGCAACCGGACTGTGTGATGTCTCCACCAGAGCTCCTGGTCACCTCCAGAGTGGTAAAGACCTAGAAGGTAAAGAGGACACAGGAACATAATTAACATCTTTAATGCCACAGGCATGTTCTCATTGGCTGAAAAGAAATTGTTCTTAGTTCCGTTTGTTTAGTCATCTACAGCCAAACATGAAACTTCACACCAGGCTGTCACATCAATGCACTGCGTTTGTTTCAGATGAACATATTTGGGCTAAACCGTCAGAAAATAGAAATACGATGTAAACCCATCAAACAAGAGGATCCTCAGCAGCCTAATGCACTGTCATTAGCACCAGCACGATTAACATAATGAATAATCATGTCCCCTAATTACACCAATTATTCCCAAGCATGCATCACCACACACCCACAGACACTTCAAACAATTCAGACACTGATTGTTTAAGTTCTACACACGATGAATATCCTGTTCCAGCCCAAGATAAAAAAAAGTGTGAGACCACTAAAGAGACAGCAAGCACTTTAAACAAGCCGTCTATGGCTGCTCTTTGGACCTGGTGTCTTATCCTGGCCGTCTGATAGGACAACTGCAGACATACACAGCTTTCTTTCTGCCTTCAGCATATTTGCTGTGCAGTTTGTGTGCTAAAGGCAGCTCCAGTGTCATTTCCTGTTCTTACTGGCTTGATGAAAGTACTATTGCAACATGCTGTGGAAATTAACAGTTATTAGCTGTCATACTGGACCTGGAGTGGTTTGACACTGAACTGTGCGGTCTGCCTCAATGAAAAACTGATTCATTTTACCGTCATTAAAACTTTGTTGAAATTATAGAGAACAGAAGGAACTGAAAACACTATGAAACGTTCATGACTCAAAACCGTGGAAAATAACTAAATAAAACAAAAAGGGGGAGAGGGCGGGAGACAGAGAGAGAGACAGGAGAAGAGAAAAAAAAAAAAAAACCCACACCATTGACCTTTAGGTCAAGGTCACTGAGATTTAAACTTCAAGATTTTTAGTAGATATACTTGTGGTATCAATTTAAAAATCCTGTGTCGCCTTGTTCTCATATTCAGTTTGGTGTCCATGCCACCTGCCAACCCGGCAGGGTGGCGATAACTTTTACAGATGGCCCGGTTTGGACCGATTCTCGGATGCTGGCTACGTGTCTCCCCCCCCAAAAAAACAAACCCCATCCTAAATACATAAACGCAGGATCTAAGGCAGTCCACTAATACAGGAAGATACCCAAGTAAATAAAGTGGCAGCATTGTCTTTTTACCTCAGCACAGGTTGGGTGGATGCCAATGGTGGTGTCCAACTGTTCTTTGGTGACGCCACACTTCATGGCTGCACCGAAGCCCTGCGTCACCTCTCCTGCATTTGGTCCTAGGTAGTGGAAACCTATGACTCGATCCTGCAGTGTGGCATTAAAAAACAAAAACAAAAAACAAATCAGGAGCTCAGGCTGGTGGCTGCCACAGATTCAGGCACATTTGTCGGTTGCATTTTAGTTGCTCTGATCTTACGTTGTCTAGTTTGTTGCAGATGATCTTGGCGTAGCATTTGTTGTTGTCCCTGCCGGGCACGGTGAACTCCAGAGGCCAAAAGAGACTGTGATACACCTGAACATGAGACCAGAAACACATGAATGTAAAAGCTTCAAAACAAACGCAGTTCTGCGGTCCAACGTCAGCTCGCATTCACAGATGTACTGAAGAGTTTGTATGCCTGGAATAAAACACTAAACGCATGCATTTGCTTGATGGCAACCTGTGACAACCAAGTAAGTTAGAGACAGTTTCATTCAATGTGAAAGCAGCGACCAGAGCGCACAGTCAGCCGAGCCTCGTCTGTCATCAACAATTCAGCTGTTACCTCGAGGTTTTCCTCGCCGTAAAGCTCGATGGCTTTCTCCTCTGGCAGACCGCAGGAACCATACTCAAGCGGGGTGAAGACTGTGGTGGGAACATTGATGTAGTCACACTGCAAAAAACAGCATTTGGTTAGTGATTAACAAAATCTTGTTATGGAACACCAGATTCATCATCTGGAGCACAAAACACTCTGACCTTCTTTATGTCCTTCCCTTTCAATGGCTTACTTCAGATTTTAACACTATACCTCTTTAAAATAAGATTAGTCTTAATGGCACCTTAACATTCAGTTTCCATCCTACGAAACAGGTCTTTATGCACCTTAAATAGGTACTAAGAGACTGTTCAGACACTTTATGTCTGGTAGTATTGAGTTGGTTGTAGTTTAATGGACAAATAGATTTTAGAATGACAGTCAGAAATCATGACACAGTCACGTTGTACTTACTTTGACCGTTGATCCTCCGTAGAGGCGTCGGGCCAGCAGCTTGCCAGCCTGGATGGCTACAGGTGTCAGCTCCCACTTGCCTTCTAGAATGTCGCCAATAGCATGGATGTGGGGCACGTTGGTCTGCTCTTCATCATTCACAGGAATCTTTCCATTCCTGCAGGATGGGATCATCGAGCATACATTTAAGACTTTTATCCCGTTTTGTGACTTCAAATTAAATATCCGAGTGTTGAAGTTCAAAGTTAAGTGGGTGTAACAATAATAGAAAATTACACAATTTTAACTGTGAATAACAGATATTTTCTTTATAATAAATCTTTACAATAAGCCTGACATTGTGTAGATGACTGGGGACCGTTATAGAAAGCACCAAAAAGAGTTATACACTCAGCAAAAAGCCTGCAGGAAACAAGGTTAAAGAGCACCACACAGATAAACGTTTGTGTGTCAGTGACAAAGCAGAAATGGATAACTGGCTATGTGGTCATTCATACTTAGCAAAAAGGAGAAGCACACTTGTAGTAGTATCCAAATCACTGGCTACTGCCAGTGATTTGGATCTGCGCTGCGCAGGAGCAGAACAGCCACAGGCCCCTGAGCACAGAAGCCCTCTGGCTAACGCTGGGCTTCAACTAAAAATTGCTATGGTCATGAGACTCAGAACACTCTTTAAAGCTGGACTCATGCCGTCTTAATCCCTACAGGCCTCACAACACAGGCTCAGCCATTCAGTTATTCACACAAGAGTGGAAAGAAAGCCTTATAGAAAACACTGCATTTCTATGCTGGTATCAACAGCATCAATAATGACCTGCAGGAGGTGTCAGTCTGTAAGAATGTTTTTCCAAACCTAATTTTATACTTTTACTCTTTCAAAAACAAACAAACAAGTGAACTCAGAACAGAAAGCCTTTTTTTAATATAGATACTTCCTTTGTTCTGTCACTTAATACCAATGTGATTTACAGCAGTGTTCTCATCTTACCCACAAGCCACCCCTCACCTCCCCACCAAATTCCCCCAACACTCACACCAGGCAGAGAGCCCTGAGCAGCAAGAACTGCTGAATCACTGTGACTGTACTGCGAGTATTAAAGGGACAGGGGAACACACGTACAAGCACTCCGAGAGCAAATCAAGCCAGCTCACCCTGGGCGGTGTTTACTTTTAATTGTATTTTCTGTATATTCACTGTGTTTTCTCTGGTCTTCAAGAAGTTTGCAGTGGACTAAAATATTATACTACAGTATATTTCTATCTCATTCCAAGAAACACATTTTGGGGCCAATTGGACAGAAAGACAGATGTGAAATGTAAATGTGAGGTCAAAGGTCAAGTCTCACATGATATTTGGATGCAGACTTTAAAAATAGTTTTAAAGATGACATTTTATGAAAGTTTGATCTCATTTGACCTTGAAGGAGAGGCCAGAGGTCAAATGTGACAGGCTAATACCATATAAAGATTTTAAAATTTCCATGTGTTGGCAATACACACCAGATTGTCACAATCATAGTTTCTCAGACCACGACCCCACTCTACATGCCTACAGAAGCCACAAAAAAGTTTGACCTATCAAGTTTAATGATGATTTAATGACACGTGCAAATACACCCGAAACATGGCCTCCTCGGCAGTAACAACATACTGAACTTACTTTGGGTTGACTTTGACTCCTGCCTTATCCAGGCCGAGCTTGTCTGTGCATGCGTCTCGGCCCACTGCGATCAACACCTGAAGAACAAAAACCCCAGCTTGTTAGCTTTAATGCAGTGTGATATTAATCCTTTGTCATTGCCAATTGTTCCAGAGACATGGCATCTTCTCAACACTAACATGACAGCTGATGATTACATGGCAGTATCTCAACATATCACAGATTATGTAAAATCATCATATCTTTGGTTTAGTTAAACTGTAAAAATGGGGGTTTAAAAAAAAAAGAAAAAGAGAGAAAAGTACCCTAAACACTACGGAGCGCGATTAATATTAAAGTGACCACAGAATAGTGATTATTGCAACACTAAATGTAGTTTCTTTCACAGAAATAAGCTGTGAGAGAAACCGTTTACTCTTTTGGCGGAAATACATGACGACGGAGCAGAGAGAGGGGTGAAGGAAAACCGAAGCGATACATACAGTGTTGTACTCTCCCTCGATGATCTCGTCGGTTTCTGTGGACTTGGCGGTCACCTTCAGCCTGCCAGGAGTTCCTGCTTCAAGCTCCTCTATCTGACACATAATTTAAGAGAAAAGGCTTAAAACATCATTCATCTATATGCTGATCAGAGTCTGACCACCTCCTGCGTTCACTATAAATCAAAGACTTTTAATGTTGACCTATTAAGCACATGACCTGACAACATTAAAGATTACAGCTATTACCATTGCATGTAGGCATACTCCGAGATCAATAAGCTAAATCACAAACAGCAGGTTGTGTTCACGCTCACCTTTGTGGGTACATATTTACGGAGGAACTTGACACCGTGCCCCTCCATGTGTTCACCAGCGCGGTTGGCCATGTCCTGGTCGAAGCCCCTCAGCAGGATGGACCGTACCATGACGGTGACGTCGAGCCCGAGGCCGGCCAGAAAGCCGCCACACTCCAAAGCCACATAGGACGCTCCGATCACCAGAGTTTTCCCCGGGCAGTAAGGCAATGAGAAGAGGTCATCACTGTGAAAACAAAACAAACAAACAAAAACAAGGTGAGGTTAAAGCAGGTTTTTGTGCAGCTAGTTTTGCATACAAAGAATTTAGCAGGTGTGACACTTGCTTCTGCTGATCTAGACCTTCAGGATATTTTTTCTTTTTACCTCACAGGGTGTGGAGAGATGCTGTCTAATACTTATTTAAAGCCTTGAGCCACACTGTGGATTATTTAATAGAACAAGGTTCATGATGTTGCTCAATTTTAATTCATTTCTTTTTTTCAAAGATTTTCAAATAATTAAATATTTCATGTCACAACAAATAAATCCAACCATATCCCGTATTACTGCTTATCCTGTTTTCAGGTGTGAGCTATAGGATGTGTAGCTTAATTTCAGTAGCTGACAACAAAAGTACCAAATCTGGCTGACTGTCCAACAACAGCTGTGAGATCCGAAGAGAATCCCCGAATAAACCCTACCAAGCCCAGGCTTGTTTCTTACATTGTTCAGACAGCTCTGGTTTAAGACCTTGTGGAATAAATGAGCCTCTCTGCCAAGACACGAGCATAATCGTCAAAGACACCTGAGGATAATCTCACGTCAGCATTCACAGTGCAGGCAGACAGACGGCTGCTCTGAGGCACAACAACCTGCTGGATCACTAAAGGGCAGGTTTGTTTTCAGAGATCACACCTTAAGGAAGTGACACTTATTTCAGCCATGAACCCATCCACTGGTCTAAAAAGGAGCTCTGGGTGGAGCTTCAGTCACTCACACACATTATAACATAAATTGTCAGATTCTGTGTACTCTGCACGGTGCTGTCACCTGGTGATGCAATACTCCTTGTCTCCGGGAATGCCCAGGTAACGTGGCCTCTCACCCGTAGCCAAAACAAACTTGGCTCCTGTGTAGAACGTCTCCTTCCCTCGTTTGTTTGTAGCCTGTCAGGAAACACAAACAGATATTTTGACACACATGCAACATAACAGGAAGCTTTTTCAATGTAGTGGATGTTTCTGAAACATCTGCTTTTTGTGCAACTAGTGAGGTGATTGCAACGACAGCAACAACTTCTAAACACCGATAAGTATTTTTGAAAAGCCTGTTTAGGACACAAAAATAACAGTTAATTCAACAGGATGATTTCAAAGCTGACAGCTTATACAGATTAGTAACAGGTTGCGAGATGGTAACATGAGCAAGCAGAGAACGAAGACTTTATTAAGTTATGAAACGACTAAACCTCTGCATGACTTTATTGAAGATTCATTTTCATTGAAAGCAGTCGGTTACCTTGATTTTGTGTGGTTCCACAAACTCTGCATAGGCATTGACATAGTTGACATTCTTGTCCCTCAGTGATACCCTGTAGCCCCAGTTCAGGGAGCCAATGTAGTTGTTAACAGCAGTCTTCATCGTGTCCCAGTTGTGTTTCACTGAAGACAGAAACAGACACTCATCAGTAGAAGCAGTTGAAAGACTACGGGGTGCCTCCTAAATGGGCTCGCCTCCGATTTACCACGGCAAGCTGGTGTGATGTCACCCCTGCGTGACCTCCTGGGTCGGTCCCCTGAGCCCTCACCTGTCTCATCAAACTCCCAGCCGAACTTGCGCGCGTCCTGCATGGCCGTGGACAGCAAGGCCGTCTGGTGCATCAGCTTCTTGGGAATGCAGCCTACGTTCACACACGTTCCTCCAAGACCTGATCGTCACAGCCAGAGCACAGCAAAACTGTCGTTTAGCAGCCACTACAGATCCAGACAAACCCTGCGTCAAAAGTCTTACTAAAAGGAAGTATCATACCCCAAGTGGTTCCTTTTGGTGTGGGCACAACGTAGTCCAACACCATGACCTTCTTCCCCAGTGCAGCAGCTTCCTGTTGTTAAAAGATTATATCTTACTGCTGTGTTGCACAGTTTTATGGAGCAAACAGAAGTGGTGTAAGTGAATTACATCATCAGCAATAGTTTCACACTAGTTCTGAGAAATCACCAACCACCACAGATCAAGAACCACCTTGCACTATATTTCATTATGATAACACATTTTAGCCTTTCACAGGTTTCTGTTTTCCTGTCATTTACACTAGTACTCTAGTTTCTGTCCTGTGCCCTGTTTATCATACAAGTGTGTGAAAATCTCACTAACAATCCTCCCAAAGACAAAAGCCTGCAAATGTCTGAAATTCTGCCAGTGACCAAAGTTACAGGTGCACCCCCACACAAGTACAAAAGCACGGCTGTCTGTGGGATCCCCAGTTCACACAAAGCAGTCAAATCAGAGCTAAATACTGAATTCTGACATCACCTTCGAGCAGGCCAAGCCTCCAGAGCCGCCTCCGATGACGATCAGGTCGTAGTCGTAATTATCGCCGTTAAGCAGCTGCTGCAGGCTGCCGTCTTTATGGGCCTGACACAAACAGCAACACAACGTTTGTTACTGTAGCACTTAGCAATGCTAATCATTTCAAACAAAAACAAACAAACAAAGGGTACACTGAGCTTTTTCATACTAGGTGTTGCTATTAACAGATATCCCAGTCCAAGTCAGATATTAGCACTGCCACCCATTATCTGACGTGGATTCGTATCAGCAGTGTGTTAAGCGAGAGGTAAATTTTGCCATTCAAGTCTCCAGGGGATGCTACCGGTCGGGATAATATTATTATTTACAAGTAACTAGGTCTACAAAGATTAGCTGCAGCCATTTTACTGAATGTTTCTGAATATTTTCATTAAAGATTTTAAACAGTGGTGTTTTTTTTCTATTTCTTTTTCCTGCAGCTGTATGAAGTGTATGAGACGACATAGCCCACCCTGTTCATGCACCCCTGATGGAATAATCACCATAAACCTTTTTCTTTTTTACATTTTCAATGAGTTTCTCACAGCTTGGCTTAGTGGCATCATACACTGACAACCACATGGTTTGTTTTCACCTCTTTCCAGTTGTGACAAAAACAACCAACCCATTTCTGTTATGAGAAGAGGCAAGTTACAAGAAAAAACAAGTTACATCTGAGCTGCAAGACGACTTTCATTGCTTACCTGTAATGTTTTGTCACAGCCACCGATGTGCTTCTTGTTGATGAAAACGTTAGGAACCGTTTTCTGTCCGGTCATCTCAAGCAGCATCTCCTGGTAGCTTGTCCCATTATCTGAAGGGGGGGGGCAAGTTTTTCACATGCTGAAACTTAGCCATGCATTGTGCGTTTATACCATCTTTGATGTGCAAATGAAATACAAATAACAAAAGGGAAGGGTAACCCTGGAATGTGTACTGCTGTAATAAACACTTTCCTTAGCTGATCCTGTGCTGACTTTTACTGCACGTTATGATCAATTATAGCCTCTGGTAATTAAGTTTGTTAGGTTTTCCACTGACTAACGTTTAACATCCACCACGTGCAAACCACCTCTAGCATTAAACCTTGGTAATTAACTCAGCAAGACAGGAGCAGTGAGGTACGAGTGCACTGAGATAATGGCACAGGGCCATCTTCGGTGAATGACTCAGCACATTTTGTGCTTTTGCAAAGACAGCCCAGACCGTGAACCAGTATAGGACAACGTTTCCGATATGTGAACAGAAAACCGAATTAACTACTGTAAAAATTTTATATTAAATTAGGGGCTTTGAAACTGACAGCACAAAGCAAAATGTACATTAAACAGGAAGAGGCTTTCAACAGACAAACTAGAAACATGGGCCTTAAACAAGCAGCTGGACTGTCATGAGTGAATTATTAAAAACCTACACTAAAATGTTAGCATAGCTAATAAAGCAAACAATAAACATGTATTGCTTTAGTTATACCAGGTCACAGACAAAGATGGTCACTCCCCTGTTTATACCTGCCTCTTTGTAACTTATTTGCTGTAAGAAGTGAAACATTTGTTTTGCTCAAAGTAATCTGCAGTTTTAAGCCTTTAAATGGAAAACTTGATACAACACTATAGCTAACTATAAAGCACTTACTTTACAATACTCCCAGCTGTTTTTTTATATAGTCATTCGCGATCTGAATAATACACATAAAGCTACTTATGGGCAGCCACGGAGTGTAACAGCTGCTGACAAACACATTAAATATCCCTCACAGCGGCTATCAGTTACCTCACAATGCTCGTCTTACCCATAAGATCCAGCTCCACCACATTGCACTCGACTTGCAGTTCTTTGAACAAGTCTTTCACCTGAAAACACAAATAAGGTAAAAGATTAATCCTACATCAAACGCACACAAACTTGTCCACACGTTAGAACATTTCATGCTAACAAATATGTCATCTTGTAACTGTCAGGTAAGCCTTTGTGTCCAGGTTATGGCGGCAGAAGGCAGCATTTTAAAAATGGGAGAAAAGTATGAGTTTTAAATGAATTAGCGCAGCTTTTTAAATACAGTGCGTTCAGAATTTACAGCACATTGTAGCGAATCACTAGCAGAGTTAACTAAGAACAATACGATATGTAAAGCTGACTTTTCAAGGAGCTCGTTCAGAGGCGACTAAAGCGTCCCAGGCTTAAATATATAAACACTGGATATTTATCTTCCGCCATTGTTGACCTAACGTAAATTACATTAAAGGCTATGCTGTTCGGTTTTGTTTTTGTCATTTAGCGAGCTTATGCGTAATAGTAAAGTTCTAGCCACCAAAGTTGATGACTGTACTAACGCAGCAAGGCCAAACCAGCAATTAGACCAAGCCCGTGTACTTCGCGGGAGAAGGTGGAAGTTTCTGACCGGCGCGGAGCCTCTACCGCCTACGACAAACTAAACGCCTTACCTTTACACAAAATGGGCAGTAGCTTTTGCTGAACACAATCACTTGATTGGAGTCGATAAGCGCTTGTATCTGAGATTTGAGTTCCTTCTTCCCACTGTCATTTTCGACGGGAGGCATTTTCGGATATTTCCGTCTGCCTGAGCAGGGCAAGCTTAGGTAGACGGCTGGCTACGGCTGGTGAAAAAAACCGAACAAACCGCCTCTCTCTGTACAAACTCGAGAACAGATCTAAATCTCTTGAGTCTGTTTCCCAGAGAACGTACTTCTAAAAAATATACTCGAGCCGCGGGTCTATCCCGGATCTACTCCCTTTGCTGTCAGCAGCTAGTCTACCAACCGCGCCAAACGTCTTTTACTATTTCTTGTCTCGTTACGGTGGGTGCGCTCGATCTGAGTCACCGCGCTCACCGTGAGCTCCCTTGGTAATCACTACGGGCAGGAAGAACCCCTCCCGCTCGGGAAACCTCGTGCTATAAAACACGCATCTAACTATAAACGTCACAGGGTCGGCTAATTACCTGCCGTAAAGTACAAGAACTGTTATGCAATCAAAAATATTCCGCTTAAAATAAAGTATTTTAGAATTAAACGCGCATCTACGTAAAAAATAAGTAGCAACTGTCAGTTAAGGGGACGCTAACACAAGTTGGGGGCCTACAGGCGTCTCCGGAAGACAGCTAATCCTAATTCAAGACAGGAGTGAATTGAAGAGGAGCTGTACAGGAATGTACTGATGTATTGTTGACGTTTGACAGCAACAGAAAGCTAAGTTGACAACCGTGTGAGCCCCTAGCCCCTGAGTATTTCAGCATTATTGTGAATATTACTTGTCTAATTGTGGGTCCTGTAACGCTTACAGGCTGGTGTCTACCGCCATCTGCTGGTAAGTGTGTCACAGGTACATTTTCGCCGTAATAATTTTCCAGGTTCTTCCTTCTTAAACGGGCTATTCCTTCCTTTTGTCACAACTTCCTATGGCAAACTCCAGATGTCCACTCTGTAGCACAATTTCTGTTAAAAGTTCAGTAACCCTAATAATAAAACGTCATGTCTTAAATACACTTTAATTTAAAATAATAAAAACTACGTAAACCAATATTAATACAAATGTTTTTCTCTCGATTTTTTTGGTTTCTGAAGAAAGAACATAGACAAGATGATAGATTGATAAAGACATGCATAAACCAATATTTCAATTTTGTATTATTCATATATGGTATTCACCAAACCATAACAACAGTCGGCTCAGGGTGTTTTATACTGTAAGGTTAAGATCCTACAATAGTATAGAAGCAACATAGAAAACCTCAACAATCAAATGGCCCTCTATGAGCAAGCACTTGGTGACAGTGGGAAGGAAAAAATCATTTTAACAGGAAGAAACCTCAATTAGAAACAGACTCAGGGAGGGGTGGGCATCTGCTGTGATTGGTTGGGAGTGATGAGAGGAAGACAGGAAAGAAGACACACTGTATAAGAGAACCAGAGATTGATAATAGCAGCAGGCCAAGACTATTGCAGCATAACTAAGGGAGGATTCGGTGTCACCTGATCCACCCCTAACTATATGCTTTAGCAAAAAGGAAAGTGTTAAGCCTAATCTTAAAAGTAGAGAGACTATCTAACTCATAAAGGCAAAATGGGAGCCTGGAAGCTGAAGCCTCTGCCTGTGAATTCACTTTCAAATAAGCCCATTGTGTCATTTTTGTTTAACATTCACAATAAAAGTCATAAGCTGGTCAAAAATGACTTCATGTTATTTTTTATAGGGGGTGGCTGCAGATCAGCCACTAATCAGAAGGTCAGTGGTTCGATCCCAGGCTGCCTCCTGGCTGCATGGCAAATATCCTTGGGCAAGATACTAACCCCATGTTTGCTGCTGGTGGTGGTCAGAGGGCCTGGTGGCGCCAGTGTCCTCTGTCAGTGCACCCCAGGGCAGCTGTGGCTACAACATAGCTTGCCATCACCTGTGTGTGAATGACTGAATGTAGTGTAAAGCGCTTTGGGGTCCTTAGGGACTAAGTAAAGTGCTATACAAATGCAGGCCATTTACCATTTATAGTATAGTGTTACTGGAGGCTAAAGTAATGCCATTTAGACCAAGTATCTAGTTAGAGACCGTATTTATAAGATTTTTAGGACAGAGTACAAGGACCTCAGTTTAATCTAAATTTAGGGGCAGGAAATTAGAGGTCATCCAGGTCCTTATGTCTTTAAGACATTCCTGCTTTTAACTAATTAGTGTGTGTCATTTGGCTTCATGCATAGATAAAGTCGGGTATCATTTGCATAGCAGATGCCTTGCATTGAAGGAATCTTATTTTTTTTTGGTACCGGTAATGGTTTTATTTTGTTGTATTTATGTATTTATAATATTGTCGGACATAAACCAGTCTGTGGCGCAAAAAAGGTTGGAGACTGCTGGTCTAAGGCACAGATGTCAAACTCCAGTCCCCGAGGGCCGGTGTCCTGAAATTTTTACATGTGTCCCTGCCGCAACACCTGAATAAAATTAGTAGGTCATTAGCAAGACTCTATAGAAAGTCAATAGCATACAATCAAGTGTATAGAGTCTTGCTAATGACCTACTAATTTTATTCAGGTGTGTTGCGGCAGGGACATAAAGAAAAGTTTCAGGACACCGGCCCTCGGGGACTGGAGTTTGACACCTGTGGTCTAAGGGAGGCATGTATTATGTAAACAGAATTGGACCTAGCGCAGGATAATTTTTCTGTGTGAAGAAAACTCTTCATTTACATGAACAAATCAGAATCTTTTCGATCGATATGAGTCAAACCACTACAGTGCAGCACCTCAATAATGTGGAAAGCTGCACTGAGGTCTAAAAAGAGAAGCACATAGATGAGTCCACTGTCAGAGGCCATAAGAAGATCACTTATAACCTTCACTAATGCTGTTTCTGTGCTGTGAAGAACTGAAACTTTTTAAATAAACCATTCATCTGCAGATGATCAGTTAGCGGTTTTATACAAATTAGGGCTACATTAAGAAAAAATATACATATTATTGATCATTTTGAGAAAAAAGTCAAAAAAGTGTGGAGGTTACAGTTGCTTCAAGCCAAAACTGTCTGCTATACAATCTACAGAATGGTTTGTGTAGATGAGTTACTGAAACAATTTGATCAGTTGTCTTGTGACACAGCATACATCCTCTTTAGTGTATGAGGGTGTAACCATCGATATCCTTGCATCTCTCCACTGTCAGACATTTCATTTTGTACAAATCAGCTCTTCCACATCTGATCCGATGCAGCTTTCTGGAGCATCTTTCCAGTCCCCATACTGATTACAACACTATGTTTATGTGCTAAAAGAGAAATCATTTCCTTGTAACTAAAACTATTCTGAAATACAATCTTACTAATTCATCTATAGAAGGCATTTTTAGAGGGTACAGCAACCACACCAGTTTGCTTTGAAATAAGTATAATCTCCACATTTTTCTCAAAATGATCAATAATATATTTATTTCTCTTAATTTGGCCCTAATAGTCCACAGTAGTTTTACAACTACTCTTTCAAGAATTTTTGAGATAAAAGGAAGTTTGGAGATTGGCCTATAGCTGGGATAGTTGGATCAAGTGATGGATTTTTAAGAAATATTTTAAGGCTTATGGTGTTTACCTGTGAGTCACTAACCCAACAACAGATGTTTTTGTTTCTCCAGGACCTGCCAAAATGTCCCCAAAAGGCAGAAACATCCACCCTACAATAACTCTAAACAAACCTTCTGTCCACATGAAGTTAGAAGGAACTTTTAATCACTTAGCAGTGAAATAAATCACCTCCTCACTCTAATGCACACTATAGCTACTTGTCCTCATCTTAACCTAAAACTAACTTTACATGATTGATACATGTTTTTCACTGAGGTCTGTCCCAACAAAATGAATGAGTAATACAAGTACACACACACACCTATAAGTTGCTGCACTGGTATGTGGTTACGACTGTATTTCCCCAGTACGACCACACCTTTGTTAAAGCATGGCAATAAACCATTAACATGTAACATCCAGATACTGGATAGTAGGACGAATGTATAACAAGTTTTGGTGACATTTATTCATACACTATTACATTTATTTTTGTACATGTGAGATATTCATATAATATTAATTAATTAATAATTAGATATGTTAAGTTACAGCTAGATGAAGCTAAAATATTATACAAAGTAACTAAAATGAGCCTATCACCACCCCCATCAAGATAGCAAAATATGGAGCCAGTAAAACTTGATCTACTGCCCACACTTCATGTGTTCACAGAGTTTCCCAGAATTTGTACTTTCTTCATAATCTTCATCACAAACAGAATAAGAAATAAATGAGGACAGCAGGGTTAACAATAGTTCCCAAATAGCTTTAAAGTTCCCTAAAGGTCTAATTAAACAGCCTTCTGTGAATATTAGCTGAATTTAACAATCAGCCATGATTGTCTGACCTTGTTCTGTTATTATGCTGTAGGATGTATCATAACATATTAGTCATAGTGTCAAGAAGGAGATGTGTCAATAGCTTCCTATCAGAAAACGTGTTAGGAAGTCAGAGCAGTTTCCAGGAATCCTTTTTTTTTTAATAGGGAGAGTTGATTGCCTGGAATAACTGTCGTGCAAAGTGTTTAAACAGGCATTGATGTTCTTTGCTGAAATAAAAATACATAGTACTGGATTGGGTTTATTGATTACTTATGTACCATGTTATAATGTAGATATAGAGGATTTATATTTTTAAAAGGTGCAAAATAATAAGCAGTTAAATATAAATCTGACTGAGATGCTTTGCCATAAACTTAAACAGACCGTTCATGCTTGCAAAATCTCAAATGTGGCTGAAACCAGTTCTGCAAAAAAGAGCATTGTGGACAACTAATTGCCAGTTAATGCAAAAACTTGACTGGACTTCAAGACCGTCATTAGGTTTAGGAGGAATTTCTTTTTCCCATAGGATCAGGTAAGTTTGGATAACTTTTTCCCCTTAATAAATAAAATCATTTAAGAACTGTATTTTAACTTGGGTTATCTTTGTCTAATCTTAAAATGTATTTGATAATCTGGAGCATGTAAGTGTGACTAATATGCAAAAAAGGAAGGAGGTGAATATTTTTTTACTGCATTGTATGTAAGCTAATAACAAAGAAGTTTGTGAAAACAGAACAACTTATTCGCATTTAAGTAGAAATGTGAAAACACCAGCTGGATGAAACATGTAATTATGGAAAATATTCAAAGTATTGTCATTTTAAAAAGATTTAAAGTTACAATGTCTAAAATATCACCACTAGATGTCAGCAGATTGCAGCTGAATTCTGTTTTACCACTTCCCAATTCAAGCGTACAATGATGTTTTTATGCTAGCTGTGTGCCCCCTGTGTGGGTGTTGAGCAAAGCAACCAATATGGCAAGTATACCTTAGTCCTAGCTACAGTAGCCACTGTAGAACAAAAAGCTCTGGCAGCCATTCATCTGTAGCGAGTGTAGGCTGTCAGGAAGCTCACGTCATGTGTCAATATGTGTCCGTGTTTGTTTACTCTGGAGGAGGCTGTAAAACTTTGTGAAAGAGTCTGACTGGAGATGGTCCGTGAAGCTTGCTGCTGGGGAGCGCTGCTGTTAGCTGCTGTTAGTGACGCCTTCTTTTAAATGGATATAATCTTGTTGTTTTAAATAACTTTTAAGTAACTGCTGTGCTCATAAGGAAGCAATAAATAATTTTATTAGGTTATTTAAAAACATTGTACATTGATTATGTTGTACAATGTTGACACACTGATTAGGGTGTAATTACATCTTAAAAATACATAGGAGCAGGCGCCAGTTTGTGTAAGCCGCCATGTTGACTCATCATCTTGAATACAGTGGCCAAGATAGACATTGCAGTTCCACCTAATCACATTTTATGTATGAAAAGCTATTCAAGTGATTGAACATGTGATTGAACAGCTAATGGTAATGGACTGTTTCTTATATAGCGTTTTTCTACTCTCCCGGAGTATCAAAGCAGTTTATACAACATGCCACATTCACCCATTCACACAAGCACTGTCTTCTATGCTTCTAGTGCTTACTAACATTCACACACATTCATACTCCGATGGAATCGAACCACCATTAGCTTTTTATAATTATTTGAACATTATAAAAAGTACCTAATGAAGTGGCCAGTAAGCGTACAGATCCGATTATTCCTTTATATATGAATAACAATATTCGACCGTAAAGAAATCTCCGGTCAGACATATATATATAATATGAAAGGCTGATACGTGAGGTCTTGTGTAATTCTCTTTGAAAAAATAAAAATAATTGGCAGCATCATCTGCTGCCGCTAACCCTCACCCTGCCCGCCTACGTCACGTCGCTGAATCAGCTGCGCTGCACCACAGAAGCGTAATTTACGCACATAATTTTCAGGTGAGTTTTCGCTGGAAGAGTTTACCTGGCCGCAGGAGTGGATTTCTCAACTCTTACGTGACGTGTTTTCAGCAGATGAAAACACGCAGGAACGTTTCCAAATGGCCTAATTTCTTTGACAAGTCGCAACAGGACGAGCTGACTGGTCTCTGGCTGCGCGCGCGCGTTTTGACATTGTGTTGCTCCACCTCCGCCTACAACAGCTGAAGTCGCAGTTGAATCGCACGGAGGAAGCGCACAGCAGTCAGGGAGGAGAGAGAGACAGCGCGACAGCTGACGATGGCGGAGAATAAGATGGGCCCGAACCTCCAGGCTGGAGCCGGAATCTTCGCGAAACGGGTCCAGAAGTCCTTGAATCGAGCCCAGGAGAAGGTGAGCCAGAGGAGATCCACTTTTTAAAAAAGTTTCACTGAGCCCACGCAACTTCTTGACAGTGCCCGAAAGTCACTGCCACGGCTCTGTTAAACTATGAGACGGACATATTGAGCTTGTTTTATTAAGCTGCTCGGTGTTGAGGGCTGGAAAAGCCAGTATGAGAGAGGGAGAGAGACCTTGGCATCATGTTCCCACGATGACAGGCTTCTGAAATCGTGTTTCGCTTCTAAGCAGGGTGATTGGTTGAAAAAAATCCCCCACTGATTTCACTTTTGTAATCAGTGTGTGTGTGTGTGTGTGTGAGAGAGAACTGCTCGACTTCATCACTGCCGTCTTTTCAGCTGTGTTTCGTTGCATGGTTTGTAAGGGCATCAATCAATCTGGACGCGTTTACGCACTGTGATCCTGACCACAAGACAGCATTCAAAGCAGTCTGCACACTGTGCTGTACCAGACTGAGCCACTTACTCCAGTTCATGCGTGTGGGTTCACCGTTAACCTCACTAAACTGGCCCCTTTTTTTAACCACTAATAAAACGGTAGCTTAGATTTCCCCCGTCTGAGCAACATGCTGTTGTTCACTGCTATGCAGCTGTGTGCGGACACAGAAATGCTGCTACTTCCTGACTGTGCACTTCCTCTCACTAGCTGTGTCTTTCTCGGTTTGTGGTCAACAAACTTGAATTCACCACTCCACCTAAAAGCAGCAGCTACAAAGGCTTGCTTTTTCGGTACAGTGAAGACTAAATGGCTGTTTTGGGGCGACTCTGTGATTTCTGTGGTGGTAAATTAAAGAATGGGCATGATGATGAGCTTTTATATGCAGATTTCAAGTCAAAGGTTTCAAACAGCTGCACTCGTTGGGCTGTGAAGGGCTCAGAAAAAGTTAGCCACATGTGTCTGGTTAAGTTTTGGGACGGGTGTAAATGGTGCTCTATGTAGAGTGTTAGTCTGGTTAGGTCAGTATATCCACACTGTCAGATAGATCCACTTTACATTACACAGGTTTATTTTGTTATGTTGAAAGTGTGTGTATCACTGCATGTCGTAGTCACAAACCTTTAAAGAATCAACAGTCATCTGTATTTTCTGTGTTTGCAAAACCTATTTTTAAGTTGTTGTTTTTTTCAATTTGAGCCTCAAAAATTCATCATTCAGTGATTCAGCAGCCAGATGCTGGAGGCAGAGTTTAATATATAGTTTTAAAAAATATGTAATTTGGTCATAGATTGTATTTTAAAGGTGGTGACAAAGTGGTGTAAACTTTCTAATGGCTGTCAGGGGGCAACATGGCTGGTTGCAGATCAGACATGTTGAACATATCCTACATGTCTGTGACCTCAGTAAACGTCTGGACACAGATGCTGGTTTCAAGTCTTAGTGAAAAAAGCATGATGTTAATCTTGTAAATTACGGTCTTTCTTAGGTTCAGAACAGATGACAATGCAGGGTGTGATTTAGGGTGGGCCTACCATGTGATTAGCAAGGTGCTGCAGTATGAGCATTCAGGATCCTTTGGTTTCTTAGCTCATCTTGTCTCGTTTCAAAACATCAAGTTGGCGGCAGCCAAAATGCCAATCTTGAACTTTCAGAATGAAAGTCTGTAAACCACTGGTGATGTGATGGGAGCCGTTTTTTGTTTACAGTCTATGCACTAAACAGACCACTTGAATGTGAGGGAATGTCGGAGCTCTCCTGTTGTGGGCGCCCTTGAAGCAGAGCTACTAAATAACTAGAGGACCAAGCTGAAATGTTTTTTTTACTACATGTTGGACTGCCTACGCATCATTGTGGACCTAATATACAGTATCTGCAAAAACATCATGTGAAGGAAAACTCAATGAATTAGGTTTAATGTTATTGCATTTATATAGTGTAAAAAAAAAAAAAAAAAAGGCGTTACAAATGGTGGAGCTGAACTACACAACACAAACAATCACCAATAAAGTAACTCAACAGTTCTGTGGGAGATTCAGGTGTGTTATACCTGCTAAATATTGGTAAAATTAGGTGAGGTCTGATGAACTTACTACTTGCAGTTCCTAATTTTTCTATTTGCTTTCTTCAAATTCCAACTTTAGGCGATATTATTTAGTTGCACTTGCATGTACTCTACAACACCTGTAGGCAGGCTTTGATATAGTTTAACTTTAATCTGTATGAGCACAATCTGTAGAAACCTCTCGTGGCATATTGTTAAAATTTACTCAATCTGATTTTTTTTTTAATGCTTTCAGGTCCTTCAGAAACTGGGCAAAACTATGGAAACCAAAGATGAGCAGTTTGAGCTCTGTTCCCAGAACCTCAACAAACAGCAGGTACTCCAACAGCGTAACCACAGTTTCTAAATGGTAGTCTTCTGCTTTCTGCTCTACAACCTTGATAAAACCCCTTTAACATCTTTAATCTCGAAGCTCATTTGTTTCCTTTTACCAAAATTCTTCACATAATTGCAACAGGGCCAAAAAGTGTTTTGTGTCTTTTTTCCCTGCACTGACGTGCCAACTCACAAGTTCAGGCAATCATCCTGGCCTTGAAAACAGGAAATGCAAGACAGAGCTCCTGCCTATTTTCTTATCTGTTCTGTGTAAATACGACTTACTATGTCTCCCCTAGAGATCTGTGTGCAGCATTACCCTAAATTGTGAAAGAGCTGTCATTTAAGAAAGGTTTTTACAGGCTGACGAACTGAAAGCCTCAGACTGGCCTTTCTGAACAGCTCTAAATGTAGACTATTTAAAATTTAGAAAAGAGGAAGCAAAACCACTTTCATTTTAAAAGTAACAAAATGCCTTCATTTATTGTTGCGTACTGGTGATCTGTATTCCATGTTACTGTATTAATACTGTAATCGCTGCCACTGTTGGGCTTCTGTTGCTCAGGTTTTAAGTTCACCGAGTGGCAAACAACTACACTACATACTGCAGGGAAGTTGCCGAAGAGCAACAGGAAGGAAGTCTACCCACTGACACTCCATGCTGCTTTCACTTCACAAAAACCACATAAGATATTGTGATTGTTATTTAATTTAAGCTCCAAGTTGTGGTGAGACTGCAAGGAGCTGCGATGTCAAGCAAACTGATGCAGAGAGAGTTTCACAGCAAACTAACAGCCTGCAGTCCAGCTGAAGCACACTGATGTCAAGGAAATGATGCAGCACAATTTTCTTATATTGTCCAACTGTTACTGGGTGTCACTGAATTGAACTTTTCTTCTTTCTTCCTGCACGCAGATCGACGGAAGCAGGTTGTTTAAAGATGTCAAAGCCTACTATGCAGCAGTGAAAGGTGGGTTTGCAAAGCATGGATTGAATCCCCAGTCTTACTGAGGGGAGAAGTTGAAAACTAGGGAAGTGAAAGTCTTCTATTTTTTTGTGGGAGACTTTTGCAATCCTGTCTGCGCTACCAAGTTGTAAAGATCCCTGATCCCGCCTTAAAAAAAAAAATCAGACGCAGCATCGCATATGTGAGTCATGTATGAGAAACCGTTGTTTTTCATGTTGTCAGCTTTTGCGCCTGCATTGTGAGCTCCAGTCAGGAAACTAGTGTTGTTTTGGCCTTTGTAATGTGGGTGCAGCAGCAGCACCAGAAACATTAAAAACAATACCACTGTGGTGCTGTTTGTGCTGCCAGAAGGTAGATGGGCTCATTCCCATGGAGTCATGACTACATTTTAAATTTCTTTTTTTTTTTTCTTCCTTTTTACAGGCATGCATGAGACATCTAAGCGGCTATCCCAGACGCTGAGCGACATCTATGAATCGGACTGGGATGGAGTGAAAGATCTCGCTGTTATAACAGAAGTAGGATTATGATGCAGCCACTGTTTTATTTGGGAAGTCCCACTTTGGTTGTGTCCCCCCCCCCCCCCCCCCCCCCTTGTGGCATGGTAGCTAAATGCCACAAGCACAGATTGGGATCTGACTGTTTGAACACTTATCAGTCACAAGTTAGGCCAGCCCTTCTTTGTCGTCAATCTACTAACTCTAATTTACAATTTGG
This sequence comes from Maylandia zebra, assembly GCF_041146795.1. Taxonomy (NCBI): domain Eukaryota; kingdom Metazoa; phylum Chordata; class Actinopteri; order Cichliformes; family Cichlidae; genus Maylandia; species Maylandia zebra. The sequence continues at coordinate 9,136,144 of NC_135171.1, read as the reverse complement.
GCATTATTTGTCTTCGCCATGACTACAAACGAGCAAATGGGGCAATAAACTGATACGAAAATTGTTTACTAAGGGCATGGATTAATTGAGAAGAAGGCTAATTTTTCCATAGATTTCTGTACAACCAGACTATAAAGGATTTGCCCCCTGCTGGCCATTATTAAGAATGCTAGTGGCAGAGGTTTCTTCCTGTTAAAAGGGAGTTTTTCCTTCCCACTGTCGCTAAGAGCTTACTGACAGGGGGTCATCTGATAGATAGTTTTCTGTGCATTATTGCGGAGTCTTTAGCTTGCAGTTTAAAGCACCTTGAGGTGATTGTTGATTTAGGTGATGTTGACTGTGATTTGGCGATTCATAAATAGAATAGAATAGAATTGAACTGAATCCTACTGATACAGTTTTTACTTAGGACTACTGTGGATCATGTCATCAATATGTTTCACTGGCTGGAATCACACACTTCTTTAAAATATTAGTGACCTTCATGCAACATGTACTAACAAATACCCACATTTAAATGCAAGTTCACTCTCTGGTGTGAGGTCCAGAAACTCATGAGGAGAGTTTGGATATTATTTTTCTGTCTTGAGCTGCTTAATTCCAAAGTCCTTCTAGATGCAGTTCTCTCCAGCTGCTCAATGCAAAGAGTTGACACGGAGTCTCTGGCTAAAACAAACAGTCTGAAATTCAATAATTATGTTTACCTACATCGTTGCTACAGTGAGCAGGTATATCTGCCACTGCACAGCTGAACTCAACTGTGCTGTGATGTAGTTGTGAAGAAATTCGCCTTACAAATGAAATATCCCTGGTTCTGGGAGGAGAAAGGAACGGGTCACAAGCTAGAGTACTGCTAGTGCTGGTCCCAATCCCAGATAAATGGGAGTGTGAGTAAGGACGGGTATCCAGTGTAAAATTTCTGCCAAATCAAACATGTGGTTCTGTTTGGTGTGGTGACCTCATGGGAAATAAAGGAGCAGCTAAAAGTACCGTCATCTAGAGTCAAAGAGTCAAGCAAGTTATACCCATTGAATACAGATATTATATTATATTATAGTATTTCTGCTAAATATAATAATTCTCCTAAATTCCTGTATTTCTGAGAAGTTATCATGTTTGTGCTAAGTTACAATATTTCTGCTAAGTTTTGCTATGTTATAGTGTTTCTGCCAAGTATTATGTTTCTTCTAAGTTATTGCAGTTCTGCTAAGTAATTACATCTTTGCTAAGTTGTTATGCTTCTGCAAAGTTATTACAGTTTTCACAACTTTTCAGCTTTTTCAGCTAGTTTCAGCAGACAGCTTCAGCCGTACAGCTTCACACAGCATTTTTGCAGGAAATGCAAATTTTATAGTTGTCTTAAATATTTATATGAGACATTCAAAATTAGACTAATGCTAGTTAAGCAGCAATATGTCAAACACAGACCATGGAATGTCAATAAAAATATCTTTGTAAGGATGAAATAACAATGGATGGAGAGCATTGGGCGAGTACTGGGTTAAATTACACACCAAAGCCTGGAATGTCCACTGTTGACTAACTGTCAACTATAAAGCGAGGGCCTTGTCACTAATTATTTTGTGGATGGGATGGTTTCCATTAGTAAGTCAGCTCTCACATTGGACAAACTGCGACTGAAGCTTTCCATAATGTGCAACACTGTTTGTATGCTTGCCTATATTTGTGGCTTAGTGCAATGGGAACAAGAGTTTTTAACTCTAATGTGGCACCATCTGTTTTTCTTAGAGTGAAGACTTGCTGTGGAACGACTACGAAGAGAAGATAAATGACCAGCTTGTCCGCACCATGGAGAACTATACAAGCCAGTTTCCTGAAGTCAAGGTAAGCGGACGCTCAAATGAGTCCTGCAGAACTGCGAGGCGATGCTAAAACAGCTACTTTGGTCTCTCAGGTGCTAAGAGGTCTTTGAATTTCTGTGTTCACTTTGAAAAACTGTTTTTTTCAGGAACGAGTTGCCAAGCGTGGACGGAAACTGGTGGACTATGACTCAGCACGACACCACCTGGAGGCGCTGCAGGGTGCAAAGAAAAAGGATGAAGCTAAAATAGCCAAGGTAACATTACTGTTAAAGCCTGCGCAGCACAGACGTGCAGTGTGCCGCTGACAAAGACGTCTGATCTCGACTGTATTTTCTTCTTTTAAATCCTCCTTAACAGGCAGAAGAGGAATTCAACAAAGCTCAGAATGTCTTTGAAGAAATAAATAACGAGCTGCGCGAGGAGCTGCCTGTTCTCCATCAGAGGTATGATTCAGCAGCAAGTAGACACAGAACTAGCTCAGTGGAATCTCAGTGGGAATCTGGATCATGAGTGGATAAATAAAAGTAGAATATGGATGTAGGTTTTTAAGACTTGCATATTTCGACCATTCTTATATGAAATCACCTTTCAGATTAAATTTATACAGATTTGTATTATTTTGGGAGCTTTTGTGTTTGTATTGGATACAAAGTTGAGATGACAGGGTATACACTATATTGACAAGTCCCGGGTCACCTTCACGTTACACCTACAGGAGCTGCTCGGCCGTGGAAACCCATGCCATGAAACTCCCAGTGTGGAGTTTCTGTGCTGATGTTAATACTTCATGTGGTTTGCCACTTGGTGGCTGAGTTGCGGTGACTCCTAAAGGCTTGCACACTGCAATAATACTACTTGATTGTGGAATATTTAAGAGGGAAGACATTCCACAAATGGACTTTTTGCAGTGGTAGCACCCTATTACGGTACCACACTGGCATTCAGTTAACCTTTTAGAACAATCCATTATTTCACATGTTTATAAAGGGTAGACTGCATAGTTAGGTGCTTGATTTTATACACATGTAGCAAAGAGACTAAGAACAGCTGAATTAAAAGAGAAAGATGTGAACCAATATTTACGTGGCTTATATGTTTAAAGGTACGTCAGCCAGTATAACTGAACCTAAGAAAAGTGTCATGTGGACAAACTGAAAGTTCAACTTTGTCTTTTTGTCTGTGCAGTCGGATAGGTTGCTATGTGACGGTCTTCGAAAACATTTCCAACCTGAGGGATGTTTTCTATAAAGAAATGAGCGGGGTAAGATGTCACACATCGCCTTCAACTTCCTCACTCTCTCACCGGCAATGTGAATTGAAGGTGGACGGTGTGCTTGTGTTTACAGTTGAACCGTGAGCTGTACAATGTGATGAAGAAACTGGAGACTCAACACTCGGGCAAAGCTTTCATCATCAAGGGCCTGAACAGGTAGGGTGTTCTGCTGCACATGTTGCATCATTTGTGGCAGCTGTGTGCGCATTAAGAAATGTCTTGTCTTGAAACGCATACAAACTCTGTCTCTCAGGCTTAAAATAGTCTCCCGTGAAACCAAAATAATAACTGAAAGATGCTAAAATGGTTCTTACAGCTGAGAGGAGATGAAAACAATGGGAGATAATGTGGGTTTGCGTGCACAGTAGAGACCTCCATTGCTCTCATTGTGTTGCCCAAATGTGGACACTTGTTTTTAGAGTTGTTTGTTTCTGTGTCGGAAGCGATAAGATGGCCACATAGGCGAGTGGAAGGTGTTGCATACATAGCCTTGCAAAAGTTTTATCTTTGAAATAAATGACACAGACATGCAAGGGTTTGGCACAAAAGTGTTTGTATTCGTATAAGAACGCTCAGTTCTTCATGAAACCAAATTAAATGAAATACTCTAACCACTTTTTTTTTTTTTTTGTCTCTGACCACAATTTTTTCTAACTTGCATCCTGTACTGATGCTTCTGGGAGATTGTTCTTCGTGTTTTTCGTAAACCAGGTTGCGATTTTTGCCCTTACTGGATCTTTAAATGGGCTGTAACTCAACAAACAACAAAATCTCAAACTAGCATTCACTTTCAGTGCTTCCTATCTTGTAGACTGAGGATTGGGGAACTCCAGGCCTCAAGGGCCGGTGTCCTGCAGGTTTTAGATGTATCCAACACAGCTGATTTAAATGGCTAAATTACTTCCTCGACTTGTCTTGAAGTTCTCCAGAGGCCTGGTAATGAACTAATCATTTGATTCAGATGTGTTGACCCAGGGTCTAAAACCTGCAGGACACCGGCCCTTGAAGCCTGCAGTTCCCCACCCCTGTTGTAGACAATGAAACTTTGTAGAGGGGGATGATGTGGATCCATTTTAGCTCTTCATTAAGCCGGAAGGCCTTGCTTTTTCAGTGTGAAAACTACCATCATTTAAATTAAAGACAAATTAAATTCAAAGCATTTTGAGAATCTCAAAAATCCTAAAAGTGTCCTAAAGTATTTCTCCAGTGTGTCAACCACAGGCTTCAGAATATATAGTACTGCTTTGGTTTATTAATTATTTTTGTATGGGGGGAAAAAACAACAAATTTGCACCTTCGATTAAACCATTTAAAGCTTTTTGGTGAGGCATGTTAGGTATTACGAGTAAAAATCTTTCACTATGAAACACAGAGGAGTCTAAGATATGTTATGCAATAATATTTGGCCCATGCGTTCACTTTTCTTTGATGCACTTTTGGCTATTTCTCACAGTGCTGCTGACACATCTTAGCCACAGCTCATTCTCATTAGGGCTAAATGTCAGGTATACTATAGGCCCAGATGTGTCTGCTTGATGCTGTGCAGTATTAGTTGAATTGGATCAAATTATAAAGGTGTTCTGAGGCAAAAAACTTGTCAAGAGTGTTCAAGAACTCTGTTGCAGTTGCAGTTGCAGGTCATTGCTCCTTTAACAGGAAAATAACCTAAAACAGAACTCTACAAGTACTGAGGTTGGCTAAAACACTGTAGGACTGTTGTCTGTTGATTTTTGCCTGCATTCATCACCGAATTCAGTGCAACTTTGGGTAGAAATGTAACTTGTAGATGGGAGGAAGCCACACTTGGCAAATGACGTGGAGTTTGCTTCAGCGTCAAGAATAGCAAACTGATACTTGACTGCAACAAAGTCCACTGATTTCACAGAAAATTCTAGATCTTTAAATTTAAAGGGTTCTGCTACTTTTGGACACTTATTCTTTTCTTTCCTGTATGCTGGGGTGTTAATGATAACTCTGTCACAAATAATGTGCTTTTGTTCTTTAAATAGCACAAGCAGCAAGTCAAAGAAGAGAAAGTCCCTGGTTATATCCAATCCCATACCCTGCAACACCGCTTTCCCAGCTGACCACGTCTCCGTGCATTCCCAAAACGGCAAAGGTGCTGCACCCTCTTCCCCTGTCCCAAAGACTCAAAACATCGCTGAAGAAAGCATCCCAGCAGAAGAGAGCAGCATCCCTTCGAAAAGTGTTAGCTCATCAGATTCCGATCTCAGCTCGAGTGGCACCGGCTCACCGAAGAGGCAGTCGCTATGTGACAATGACAACAGCGACACGAGCAGTCAAAATCCAGAGGCAGCAGTTGCGTCGGAGCCCGCTGAAAGCCAGTCAGAAGACAGCAAGGAGGGAGAACCAAAGTCAGAGGCAGCAGCAAGCCAGGAGATCACTGATCCCTCGGATTCTGCTGGTGGCGATGCCCCACATAAGGATGCTGAGAGCGATCCAACATCAGAGGAGGCCAATACCAAACCGGCACCAGTTCCAGCCCCTCGTGTATCCTTCCGCTCCAATGAAAGCCCCCTCTTACCTGCTAAGGAGCAGGAGGATTTGGACGAAGGGTTAGAGTCAGGAGATGACTCGGGTTCCCCCAGTCCACCAGGCTTCCTCTATAAGGTACACGCTTAATCTTAAAGCAGCTACAGCTGACATTTCTATAACAGTAAAGTCCCCCTAAAATAACCTGGAGAGTCTTAATAATTTGCGTGAGCTAAGCCTTTAAACGTCACAGCCGTGTGGTAATGTGGAATAAAACAGCTTTGTTTTACACCAGGGGGTGGCACTAGAGAGTCACGCAGCATCTGAAGAAGGCCTGCTCCAGTTTGAAGAGGGCGATGTCATCATGGTTCTTGCTGACACTCAACAGGTGTGTTTGTGTAGTGTGTACTTGTAAACCATATCTTACTTCCCATTGCACTCTAGAGATTACACACATCCTGTACATTCTGGACCTGGACATGTCATTTAGGCCACTGTGTTTGTTTCTGGCCTTTCTGTGTAGGTACTTGCTAACGTGCATTTTATCACATGCCTGCGTATTTCAACCCACCAGCAAATCAAAATAGTCCAGTCGTTTGCAGGGAGGTGATAGTTTGTACATAGTTTGCTGTGCTGATCAACTTGGAATAGTCGTCAGAATCTATAATCAAACCAAAATTCACTGCAGTTTACACTACACTGTAGTTTGATGTAGTAGACTATGTTCAGCATTCTGAATATCCACAGCAGAGTGTCTGAAATGGCACCTGACGTGTTATGGATGTACATCAAATGACAACACAGCAAAATTTCACTTCTGTTGTTCTACTTATTGCATGTTTTTGAACTTTTGCATCATTTTGCGCCTCTGATAACACAAGGTACCAAATTCTTCAGTAGTGAGGATGACCCTAAACCTAACTTCACTTTTTTGCAGTAAATGGTTAGCATAAACAATACTGTGAATGTGCACTAAAATGACAAGGTGATATTTTAACATTTACTACACTAAACAAGCCCACAACAAAAAAATCTGCTTTTAGCCATTTATAGTTAGCATCATCATGGATGCTAAATTTATTTGTTTCTATTACAAAGCCAGTTGTTGCCACTATTGAGGGCAAGGCATGCACAGTGTTCCACATTTAACTCTTCTGCACTAAATGGTGGGATAAATAAAACTGTGAATGTACTTGTGCACTAAAATGACAAGGTGTTGGAAGCATGGGATTGGAGAGAGCTTTAACTTTTTGTCACAGCCGTAACAAAAATTGGATTGAGCAGCTGTAAGATGAAGAGGCCTTAATGGTCTGATCCCTGGTTGCCAAATCTGGTCAAAGAGACATGAAACTTCACCTCTCTGGTGGGAAAAGGGCACAAACTAGTGTGAAAGGTTCTGCTTCCCCTATGGAGCTGCTCTGAGTGAGAGGCCATGTACAGTACAGGGGTGGGGATACTGCTCTTCCAGTTCGGTACTTTTTTGTACGTTCTGTTTACATTCCTGCTTTCACCTATGGCTGCGAGTAGTGACTGAAAGAAAACTAGAAAAAGTTGCATTTCCTGCGAAAATGCAGTGTGAATGCCATGTAGTGGAATCTGCTGAAAACAGCTGAAGAAGTAAAACTGTGCTGAAATCCAGTGAAGAAGCAGACATGTTTGCTGAAAAGAGGTGAAAAGCCAAAAATTCTGCTGAAAAGGGGGTGAAGAAGCTGAAATTTGTACTGAAAAGAGGTGAAAAAGTTGAACTGTCAGCTGAAAAGAAATGTTGCCATGAGCAGGGTTTGAATCCAGACCTTGTGGTCTCAAGGCGGCTACTCATCTCACTGAGCCAAACTAGTTCTCAGGTAACTGAAAGAGGTGGAAAAGCTGAAAATTCTGCTGAAAAGAGGTGAAGAAACTGAAATTTGTGCTCAAAACTGGTGAAAAAATTCCATTGAAAACAGTTTGTGCTGAAAACAGCTGCAGAATCTGGTATTTTTGCTGAAAAGGGGTGAAGAAGCTGAAATTTGTGTTGAAAAGAGTTTAAAAAGCTAAAGTGTTAACTGAAAAAAAAAATGTTGCCATAAGCGGGATTTGAACCCGGGCCTCCCGCTCTGAGAACGGCTGTTCATCTCACTGAGCACAGCTCACCCCGGCAAGCAAAATCAGTGACAACACTGATAATGTGGTCCATTCATTTCAATGGGACAAAAAAATTGCATAAAAAATTTAGTATTTCAAAAAGTATAGAAGTTCTGAGCACCAAAAGTCATAGCTGGCATTAGCAGAAATAGCAGATTTTTTTTTTTTTTAAAGATTTGAATGGTGAAAATTGCACAAAAACTGTGGAAGTAGTTCCATGGCGAAGAAGCATGGAGCAGCTAGAATAAAGTATAAAGAATGCCTTGTTGTTGTTGTCACACAACAAGTAAGACACGTGGCAGAAATGAGCTGTGTCTGAATGATGTCTGGGCTCACCCAGACCTCTTTTATTAAGGAGCTGCTCAGACTAGTGTTACTGATTCCCAGGCATTAAAAGGAGCTAGTCGAGGTGGTTGGGTCATCTGACAGCGATGCATCCTGTGCACCTCCTAGATGAGGCGTTTCAGATATGTCCACCCAGGATGTACCGGAAAGATTGCCTTGGGATCAAGGAACATCTGGGAATGTCTGCTTATGCTACCCCATGACCCAGACCCGGATGGGAGAAAATGCATGAATGGAGTCTGTAATCAGATGCTGTGAGAAAAAGCTTACTTACAATGATTAAGAACAACAACAACAAAACAATGTACACAGGAGACACACAGGCCTGTTTTCCAGAAAAAACAGAATTAATTCATATTAAGAGCTGCTCTGATCAGGATATTTAAATAATAATGGCATTCAACGAGTCCCGAAAAAAAGATGGAAATGCACATTTGGCTTCCCATAGTGACAACTGTTAACCTTCTAAGTTGTTCATAATTTTATATTATCTTTCAACTTCCATGTCGAGGTTATCTAGCATCTTTTCACACTCCTTTTCTGGTCACGGCTGAGTTTGAGTTTACTTTCACGGACTGGTCTCCCAGTCACTGTGTACACAGTGTGGAAATGAATTCAGAAGCACCATTTCACCCTGTTAGTAAATCTTACTGTCATGTCCCGAGTATCTAATCAGAGGGTGGATTTGTTTCCCTGAGTCCTCACATGTGTTTACTGTGTCTTGCAGGAGGAAGGTGTGGTGAGGGGGGTCAGGGAGCAGAGCTGGAACGAGCACCAGGATGCAGAAAATCACTCCGGGATCTTCTCAGAAAAACTTATCCGACCCATTAAAGAAGAGTGAGGCAATAGTCACTGCTCGGTCTGTAATCTGTTTCTTCTTCCATCAGGCACTTCTGGTGTGACACACACACACACACACACACACACACACACACACTGAGAGGGAGTGAACCCATATGTTATGGGTGCAGAAGCTGTCCAAACAAATGAGCACAATTCCCACGTGGTTTCCCTCATGCTATGATGTTCCAACTTGTGGAACAAAAGCGAACGAGCCGAAGAACATTTTGTAAAAGACATTTGGAAATCTTAAGGCATTTTGCTCTATGAGACACTGTGAAAAAAAAAAAAAGTTTTTAAGCCCATGTTATTATCCTGTGTAATGTTTCCTAATAAAGTTGTAAGAAAAAAAAAGTTGTTGTTCTGATGTAAGATTTTAACAAAGTAGGTTTCATTTGCTGTATGTTTTTTAAATAAAGCATAATGTCGCTGCAGGGCCGCTGATAAACAGCCTGAGCCCGAGAAAGAGCTGCAGTGATTCACTCGAAAGGAATGTGAAAATATTGTCAGGACTTGAAACTCGAGACACATTGACTGATCGACTGTGAGAGCTTTTTGGAAGTGGGATCTGTCAAATATAAAAACAAACAAAAAGCTGGGGCAGACTACCCTCAGCCTGGCAGCTCTGTCGTTTGAATGAGAAAGTCTATCACCAGACGAGGCAGCTCTGTGTGACGACACAGCCTGATGTGATTTGTTGGTCACATAAGGTTTTGAGACATTAAAGTAGAAATGTAATTTGCTGGGGCTTCCCCTGTGCAACATTGCAAGTTGGAACTCCCAGTTTCCAAAACAAACATGAGTTCCTATCACACTTTTAGTTTGAAAAACGAAGCAATAAAGAGAAATTTACACCCCTGGATTATTGTTCATTTTGAATTATGTGCAGGGTGTTGGTGTCATTACATATTTAGTTCTCTATATTGTAACTCTAAGTGTGAACATAGGTGATGGGGCTACTGCACTTTCCCAAACTCCCACCCTGGCTGGTGTTCTGTGGTGATGGAACATCGCTCATCAGTGACAAGGTAGGTCTGTGCCAAAGCGTAGTCTGCTTTACCCTCCATTTTTAATCTAATTGGGACCGCTGTCTACAAAATGAGCCCCACATTCTAGCCAGTAAACCTTGAAACTAGCCACAAGACCGATAACTCGCCAAGAACATGTGAGAGGTTGTGACTTCTTGCAACCTGAGCGGTCTTCTGTATTTGCTTCACTTCTCAGTCCCTGAAGCGACCTTCATCAGTCCCGGTCATCTTCCCTAACCTTGTCAGTGGTGCTAGTTTTGGTCATTATGCACATGTACTGTTTATAAGGTTGGGGAAACCTGCAGTCAGCTGAGACTGAAGAAGTCTTTTTGTGATATTTATCACTAAAAATGTAAACAAACTTAATTAAATTAAAGTAATGAATGCTTCTGATGTCTTATAGCCACATAAATAATAGTTACATTCAGAGTGTCACATGTATTAAAATGGGTTTCAACAGGCCCAATAACAAAAGCCTGTTTTTAATGCATTAGCCTCATAACGTACATTTAAACAGAACAAAGAAAACAAAATGAAAAACAACTTGAGATTCAGAGTTTTTACAGTGCATTGTTAGCAGTGTGCATCACTGTACTGTGGTACAGTGATTGCAAAACATGCTAATGTTAGCTTCCTACCACTGCCACTTATAATAATACACAATATTTCCCTTTAGCCTTTTATGCCATTGTCTCAGTTCTGCCTTGGCTGACTCACTAGCACGCTCAAATTCCACAAAAGAGGAAAACAAATGGCAACATGAACACTACTACTATGTAATGGGGACCAGAGTCGCCATGCGATGGCAAAATTGGTTAAGCACCAAAGCATTGCGTCTCATAGTGGTTTGATCCACTGCCTATCATTTCCTAGTCCAGGCGTGGGCAACCTTCAACATCAAAAGAGCCATTTTAGCTCCTCCTACCAAACAACAGGAAAAAAAGGAGCAGCACACGCTGGTGGCAGGGGGTGACGGGGACAGATGGGCAGATGTAGTTGGGAGATGATAAATTGATAAATATAGGACATGGATTAATAGGGTTACAGTTAACCATAAATCTAATCCGTGGTTCATGAGCCATAGGTTGCCGGCCTCTGTTCTAACCTAAAATCACCAGTTGCTGAATTTTTGGTTTCCAAGTGGTTTGATTTGGTGTTTCTCATGGTCACTGGCCCTTGGTTTCCTCTGTGAAACCACATTTAAAATCACTGGAAATGCAGCTGTTCAAGGCAAACGACCTTGTGGCACTGGACCCAAGTGTCAGGGAATTACAGAGAGTTATATCAGTTCATGCTCCTGCCAGCACGAATATCTGTGGATATTTCAGTGCTGACTCAGGACCCAACATCTGGCTAGCATAGCTAAATATCTGTCACTGATATCAGAGTTACAACTTTTCAACCAACACAGGAGAAGCATAGTTGCCTGCTCACGTTTTCCCTACTGTTGATGGCTTTGAGTTTTGTAGAACTGCCATAAAGACGAACAAATCTTTTGTTATGCTGTCGTAGACGCTATCCAATGCCAACAAACTGAATGCTACAGAAAGTTAATGTACATTTACTTCAGGTGTTTAGCAAAACTAGCTTCTGTAATGTGGCCTTGCAGAGATGCAGTTCAAAGCAAGGAGGCAGGAATCCAAGTATGTTGCACTGGCTCAGCGTTAGCGTAGTTAACCTGCCTGAAGCCTTTTGGAGGTGGAGAAGGCCTGGTTGGGGTTATTACAGGTCCTCTGTACTTCATAACAAACACAATATAACGAATGCTTTATTTCCTTTTTGAGCATGCTCCATTCTTTACTTCCTTAAAAAACAAACAAAAAAAGCTGCTCTAAGTTTTAGTTTTCTTCCTGTCTTTGTGTTGCAGTGAAATGTTTCCACTGATTTAAGGACTGACAGAGAAACCTGGCTGCCTCAGTTCAGAATATTTTTCAAGCTACCTGTGGGAATACACGCTAACAGTTTAGGCCGCAGGCAACCATGCTCCCAAGTGTCCCTCATAGATTGAATCTTGGTCACTGATGGATTTCTGTTATTAATAGAGCTGCTTCGTCACCAAGAGGTTAATATTGAAAGGTGATATTCACAGCGGAAGACTCTGGGATTTGCTCCAGTATGAATATAATTTATTGTTACTTGTCTTTTTCTCAATGAGGGGCCTTCATCCGGGTAAGACAGTATCAGAGGCCTGTTTCTTCTCCGCTGGCCTCGTGCTGATCTGCTTGTTTGCAGTGTGAGTTTTCCTTGCTGCTCCCCTTGAGCAGTTGGCAAGTAGGTTCAACTTGGGTAAGAGCTGCATTAGCTCAGGTTCATTAAGAAGCAGTTTTGTGTTGACAAGGCAGATGATAGATTCGCTTGGATTGAGTTCTCTGGAAGGCTGTGGAGTGCCGTGCACGGCTTCATCAGTTCATTGTGGATGAAAGTGATGGAAATGAGATGTGGGAAAACTAGCTCACACACCTCTGGATCTCATTCATAAATATGTTTCCCTCCTGCCCCCACATACACGTACCTCATTCATTACTGTATAAATGGAGAACTAATGCTAATCAACGCTAATCAAACACTTAAACGGAAGTGGTGGCTTTTCATAGCAGGCCATGACTGAAGAAGTTAGTCTCTGTGGAAACGAATGGGAAATCTCTAATCTCTATTTCTTCCTGTAAGACTATTCTTTTTCCTCTACTGCTTAGTCAGCAAGCAGAGAAAGGTCAAAGGTCAGGCTCAACCATTCAAGGAATCGGTGAGATTGCTGCTCTGTGATACAGCAGAGTAGAAAAAACATTAGAACACCACTGTTCATACTGTATATTCTTTATAAAGAAGTATTTTATAATAAAAATGCATCAAACAGACACGTGACAGCAGGGAATTTTAGCTTTTATTGGAACAGGAAGCTGTGAAAAAAAGTATACCCTTACTGCTTCCACAGGACATAAGAGGATAAGTAATCAAATGCACCTGATTAATACCCCACTGTGAGCACCTCTATAAAAGCAAATGTTTTGCTGTTATAGACACAATGTAGACACTTTATTAATGAACAAGCACCAAAGGGTTAAAGAACTCCCATTTAACAGGATGAGACCTTCTGCAGAACTAAGCTCAGGAAGGGTCATCCACCTGATGTAATGAGGGGAGAGGAAAGTGACAAGCACGGAGATACAACAATATTGATGGTTGCAGCTTTTACTGATCCACCTAGCTACAAGTGCTCGTGCTAAACATGCAACGTCCAACAAACTGGGAAACAGAAAAGAACCACTTGCAAAAAGAGACCTATGAACAGTAGTAAGACCTCAAATAGAGAGATTTAATTACAAAATAAGTTGAAACTCTTTTCAGTTCATCATCTTTTTAAAGTAGTGTGCAGAATTAGGATAAGCACACATCGATTGGCACCTAATGACAGTTGCAAAAAGTCTGATTGTCCTGAGGCAGCTTATTTCAGGCTTGGCAAATACCTAACTAATAACCTTAGAAAAACATTTCCAAACACCTACATTAGCAGACATGTTGTTGTTTTAATTGCAGTAATTCTGTTGCTCTGTGTGTAAAGGTAAGAGTGCCCTTACCTTCATTGTTCAGTGCTCAAGACAACATGCAGACACTCCTAGCAACTGTCTGCATCATGTCTCTTATCACCTTCGCCCTGACATGATGCAGACAGTCCTGTGTGGGGGTGAAGCTGAAGGTAATTTTGGCTGTAAAAAGGCATAAATAATGTCCCCACACATGGCTGGTGAGTGGACCAGTGGAAAATGAGACCCTTTAAACTCTGCAAGCACATACGATTGCAAACGATTGCAGAAATGCTGAAAAGGTTGTTTCAGTGTGTGCTTCTGTTCTCAGGCCTTTCCAATTAGCGACTGCAGATAGAGCCGGCACAGCAGGCATTTGAGCTTTTGCAGTTTCAGCATGCTCCTTGTAGCTCAGAGCGTCGTCTTTTTTTCCACAGCAACGAGCCAAATCAGTAAAGGTCACCTCTGTGCACTTCCCTCTGCTTATTTCTGCTTTGAAACTAAGGTTAGAAACACATAGTAAGCACAGATGCAGAGAGTGTGATTGATGTGATGATTGCTTTGTTTAATAAGCCAATTTTCAGTAAAGTAATGGTGTATCTAAAAAGATATTATTCTGTCCATCCCTCCATTTTCTTCACCTTATCAAATTGAGGATCGCGAGGGTGCTGGAGCCTATCCCAGCTGCCATAGGGTGAGAGGTGGAGTAGGCCCTGGACAGGTCACCAGTCACCAGCAGGAATAACTTTATGAATGCATCTGTGTATGTATGCATTTATTTAATTTTGTAATTGAACTAAAAAAGGAAAACTCTCATATATTCTACATTCGTTATCTGTAAAATGTTACTTTATTTTCGATGTTTGTGGTGACCAGCTCGTGAAAATCAGAAATTCTGTCAATCCTCTCAAATTATTAGAATTATTTTGAGTCCCTTTTAGTAGGAAAAGTGCAACGGGGATGAACCCCGACTTGGGAGGATTGTCAATAAATGTTGCTTCAAGAACTTTAGCGAGTTTCATAAGGAGTTGACTGAGGCTTCAGATCCATCCCACACAGACATGTTTAGCAAAGGGGTCGCAGCTGTTAGGTTCCTCATATCGAACCACTTCAGAACCAGAGGCAACATCACAAGACCTTACCGGGGCTGAGGAGACAAAGAACTGCACTGTTGCTCGGTGGCCTTGTTTTCACATGAAAGTAAATGTTGTATTTTATTTTGAAATCAAGGCCCTAGAGTCAGTTTGATGCACAGAATCCAAGGTGTTTGTAGTCCAGTGTGAAGTGCAATCTGATGATTGTGGTATTATGTCCTCTGCTGGTGTTGGTGGTGGTCGGCCCACAGTGTCAAAATGGGTTTAATGTATTTGATTGGCCAGCAAACTCGCCTAGCATGACCCCATAGAGTCACAGATAAGCTTGAGGCTCACCCTGGGTCAACACACCTGAATCACATGATTAGTTTATTACCAGGCCTCTGGAGAACTTCAAGACATGTTGAGGAGGTCAGTTAACCTTTAAATCAGCTGTGTTGGATCAAGGGCACATCTAAACCCTGCAGGACACCAGCACTTGAGGCCTGGAGTCCCCCCACCTCTGCTATAGGGGGTCTCCACTTCTGATCTCAAGCACTGGGTACTGCTAATATAAACTAAACGCACAGCTGTCGTTTTGAAGCACTTGCTTGGTATTCAGCTTCTGTAATTAACTTACCACAGTGAACAGAGAAATCCTTTAGAATAACTGTTTTCCAGAAGCAGAGTTACAGCTATGCTGCAGTCTTAAAAATGTTACGACCAAATTTAACATTTTAATTAATGAAATAAAATCGGGCCTCCCTGAGCCTGGTTCTGTCAGATTTTCTTCCTGTTGAAAGGGAGTTTTTCCTCCCTGTTGTTCCCAGTGCCTGTTCATAGGGGGTCATCTGCTTGTTGGGGTTTTCTCTGTATTATTACTGTTGTAGGGTCTTTACCTTACAAAGGCAACTGTTGTTATAATTAGGTGCTCTATAAATAAAACTGAATCAAATTCAATTGAAATGAATTGAACTGAATATAAATATGAGTACCATGTTACAGATATCGAGGGTGTCAGTGGGCACTTGAATGCACCAACAGAAAATGTTGCTTGTGGTCTTCACATTTGTCCCCTGCATCAAATTGTACAACTGCTACAAAACAAGTTGAATAATTTATTTATATATCTACAAAAATATATGTCTAAATGAACAAAATGAAATAAAATAAAGAGTCAGCCAAAAAGACAAATACCTTCATGGGTCAGTGGAACTGTTTGCAACAACACTAAGTGCGTGTGATTTGTCGTCAGTAGAGAGAAACTTGGGGAGGTGCTGCAATAATTTATTGCCTCATTGCATATTACATTGTAGTTTCAGCACCAGATGGCTCTCAAGCCAAATACATAGCACTGTGTGTTTAGCAGTGCCACTAAACCCTTATCATTGTATTTGGTGCTAGTTTGCAGTTCATACCTCAGGCCAACAGAGGTCAACAAAGGTCACAGGTTGCTTGAGTTATCCAGGCAGTTTGTACAACACATGGTAATGTATATACTCGATTTAAGCCAGGTCTTCACCTCACAGCCGCAACTCCTTTTGAATTTTAACCATCTCCACTTATAGTATATTGCTAAATAATAGGTTTTGAGTGGTGGAGACAGGCACTTGTGAGGAAACACAAATGTTTTAAACTCATTAAAGTTAATGAATAGACCTTCAGTCTCATGGATGTGCTATTTAAATCTGTTACTGAAATACATTCTTGGACAAGGAAATACGTAAAACCCAGCACATTACCACATCAGCTGGCATTTGTGACTTTATAAGGGGAACTAAGCGTTGTATTATGAGTTGCTACGAGGACCACTGTGCCATGTGAAAATGTGTTTTTACCGAGTGAAAACAGTCTTTGTCCAAGTGCTGTTGCCTTTGGCAGGTAATGCATTTTGACTCACTGTTTTTCAAATCTGGGGCCCTCTATTACTATAGGCTGCACATTTACATACACATAACCATGACCAAAGGAGACTAATAATCACACAGTGTATACTCGCCTGCACGTCTGCAATGATAGCAGAAAGTTTATTCCCAGCAGAGTGACGAGAGACTGAGCTGAAGGTGGAACTCTGTGGGCTTTCCCAGTTTAGTCATGCCGAATTGCCTTGACATGTCTGCATGGTAGAGGAAAAGCACAACTCTGACAGTAAGTCTGACTTTGAAAACATACAGCCTCTTTTCTACACACGGATGAGTGTGTAGAAAACAGCAAGAACAAAGATAAAAGAGTTAATTTCTTCTTTGTATGTTTTCCAGGAAGATCTTTGTAAATGCTAAGAGCAGCTATAATCAGTGTTGGTACAATGATGAGGTGTTAAATGACAATATGAAAACAAAGTAACAATGTTCCAGTGAACTGTCACGTCAATCTGCAGCTCCTTTCAGCAATACAGAGCTTTATACCGACGTTCGGTTCTTTTATTTATTAGTGTAGCAGCGTTGGGAATGTATTTCTGCTGAAACCTAATGTAAAATTTGGAAGTGCATCAGCTGTGATTTGGTAGCACTGCATAAAGGAGTCGACTCTTGCAAAAACATGAAGGTAAATCTGGAACCTTCATAAGAACTTTAGATGTCTGACAAGTAAATGTCAGTTGTTGGCTTACTCTTAGACGTCACATAGTCTTATTTTCCACTGCAGCAGCAATAAAAAAAGAAGAAGCTTAAAACCCCGCTCTTCACTACCTGATGTCTATGTTTCCATTTTAAATTTCCTCCTTTCTGTTAAGTAATGGGATTCACTTTTCCCTAATCGTTCAATCATGAACTCTTCGCAAAAGCTAGACTTCCAAACTTGTTGCCAAGTCACAAATCCTGTTACATGATTGGAATGACATTTAGAGAATAGTCTTATTATGCTAAATGTAAAATATTTAACAGTTGGGGAGCCGTAAAAGTTACAGCAAGTGGTTGCCAACTGTCCTGTGTTAGCCTGGTGACCTGCCCAGGTTGTACCCTGCTTCTCCTGCTATGACAGCTGGGATAGGCTCCAGCCTCCTGTAATGCTGAATGGATAAGCAGAAGTGAATGGATGAATGGGATACACTGAATGCTGAAACCTTACATTTATGTATACATTACAGATATTAACTGTACTTTGTACTGTACACATTTCTTCTAGTAAGTCACACTCTAAATACAGCACTTTACTGTCATTTTTGAATCCACGGCATCTTTCTGCATCTAACTACGAGGTCTAAACCATCTTTGGTAAGAGCCATAGTCCTAATTCTAACCCTGTGCAATCCTCTGGTTTAAGATAAGCATTGACATGTAAATCGAAATGAGGCAACAAGAGAGTTTAATTGATTTAACAGGGCTACATTTGAATAAATAAAAAGTTCAGCTAACATTAATCCAAACGTTAATAAAATGACTGCATTTAGCATTTATATGCATTTAGCTAAAATGTGTTGCAGTTTTGTTTGTCTATATAATAATATAGTGGAAATGTTAATATATATTTATGTGCATCAAATTAAAAAACAAATTTACTGAATTACAGTATTGTAAAATGCAAAGTTTTTATAGTATGATTATTGTACTGCAAAAATACATCTTCTCTTGCTGTAGAAGTGAAATACAGTTTTGATACTGCAGCTTGGAGTCACTGTAACTTACAGTAGTGGCCTGTTTATTTACAATGTGCAATGCTGAAATAACCACTTCTCTCTTCGGTGCCTTGAGGTAAAGAGCTTTAGCCCACACTTGAAGTTCTGCTGTGATATTTCAGATTTCGTGCCTTTTAGCTTTTTACAGCATTTTTTTTCTTTGGGAACCAGACTGTCTGGTAATATTTAAAAACTCCACCCCCATATCTGGCCGCACTCTTCCCCTCCCTCTCACTCTGACCCTCTTCCTTTACAGTTCATCGTTCACTGTGGGACTCTACACCGGACCTGTTGCATCTGAAGGAGAGGATATTCAGGACACCAGTTTATGATTACGACTCCAAAGGCGTCCCGCGGAAGGAACAGCACGCATGATGCGTTTGCGGCGCTGCGGCTGTTCAATGAAAGAAGAGACGCGCAGCACAAGAGATGGGTACCGTTCCTGGACTTTCACCTACCCGGTCTTGGGGAAAATGTTGTGAGTGCGCCGTGCTGGCTCTACCTGTAGTGGTGCTTTGGTTTCAGCTTGGCGCCGCTTTTAACTTGGACACGGAGAACCGCGTCGTCTTCACTGGACCCCCGGGGAGTTACTTCGGCTATTCTGTGGAATTTTTCAAGAACTCATCCAGGTAAAGTGCCAGGAACGGCCACAGAGCTGGATTCTTTCTCCAGGTCAGCGAGGGGAAGTTTTCCGGCTCTCCTTACAGTTTGTAAAGTTTCTTTTTATTTCTAGTGTAAGATTAAAATCTTGTCCTTGTGGTTACTTTACGCAGTAACCCACTTCTCTTTTGGCGCCCCTATAACATCACCCTGAGACACAGAGCAGTATTTTCTGGTAGAGCCACCAATCCTGACATGAGAAACAGATTTTAGATTTTAAAAACGCATCTCTGTGTTTGGATCACAGCCTAAATGTGTGTTTACTTGTGTTATTGGCCATTGTCCCAGCTCTTTAAAGGTTTAAACAGCATGGGCTGGGGGGAAATGTATGAAATGAAGCTCACATGCATATACACATACATCTCTCTCCCCCTCCACCACACACACACACACACACACACACACACACTGGATATAGGCCGAACTCTGATTGGAAACAGACACACAAGTGTGTGTCTGTGTGTGATTGAGGGAGCAGGGGGTTAACCTACAGCAAAGTAAGAAAAATGCAAGTCTTATTCTGAATGAAGACTGAAGGGGCATTAAGGGTTTCCCGATGTTCTTTACTGACAGATGAGGAACTGCCAGGTGAGATGAAGTTAAAGATCAAACCTTCCCCTACAGACAGCCTTTAGCATCACCTATATCTCCTCTCTTCTGGGCACTAGTGGAAAAAGCACACACAGTGATTTTGAAGAATGTGTGAAGTTTATCAAGCAAAACCAGCCTTAGTTACAGTTCTGCATCAGATTTGTTTGAGAGGCCAGTGCCATGAAAAACTAAAACGTTTATAGTAGACTGCAATACTTCAGGGACTCAGTCAGTGAAAACATATTCAGTGTAGTGCTAGAAAAGAAAAACCTGGTTTTCCCAGTTTGAATCCACAGTAGCTGTAAATAGAAAAGAAAAAACTACTTTTCTTTAAACAACATAAGCCAAATAGAAAATGTTACAATCTGCTGTTATAGCGATGTCGTGTACACGTGTGTTTTAAATTGTCACACAACAAACTGTGATCAGGTTTGGCTAAACTGCTATGTTTTATAGCTGGTATGGAAATATCACATAAAAAAGCCTTGTTCTTTTTTTTGTATACTTTATTAATCCCCTGTAGGGAAATTACTTTCTGGCAGTGGGCAGCCACCAATCCAGCGCCTGGGGAGCAGTGTGTAGGGATGGTGCCTTGCTCAGGGCTACCTCAGGGTAGCTCTTTGGTGGATTTGAGCCCCTGACCTTCCAATCATGGGGCGAATGCTCTACCTATTGAGCTACGTCCTCCCCTCCTCCTTCATATATATTTTTAAGTGAGCAGCAGTAATTTATGGATTTGTTTAAAGTTTTTTTCTTTCAGAAAAGTATTTATTTTACATTAATGTACTACTGAGTCATGAACTGTACTGTTTGTGGAGGTCAGTGTAGCCAGATGTATAAATCACCAATACTTAGTCTTTTGTACAATGTTCTGTCAATGGCTCTAAACAAAACCGCGTCACAGTACAAACAGTACAAACAAACAAACAAACTTGGTCCTCTGTATAACACTTCCCTGCTCAGTTTATGGTCTCAGCCAATCATTTTGAAAATTTTGGTTATTCCAAATTTTAGAAAGGAAAATATTTCAGCAGATGCTCATTTGCTGACATATTGTGATTGACAAGCGAATGAACATGTGGTTTCCAAGCCAGGCCCGCCCCTTATGTGTCACATCTGATTTCTAAACAACAAAAATGATAAAACAAACAAACCGACTCATATCCAGCCTTCAAAATGGAACATCACAAACTGTGGGTGACGTCATAGTGATTATATCCATCTTTTATATTGTGCTGTCTCTGGTCAGTACATCAGATGAATGCTAGAGTCACACTAGAGAAAGAGACAGGGCAGGACCAAAATGAATGCAACTTTGTTCAATGAACCTGCGATCTTGTTGCCCTTGTGACCGTTCACAGTCAGTTCTCAGATTGACTAGGGTGCATCAAGACAGCGATAAAGCTGTTCAGTCAGTGCTGCAACAGAGTCAGCAGTTAGTGTTATAGAGGGCGGATGGAGCGACCTTGATTATCTACAACTAACAGTAAATTGTACTGCATTACCCCCCTACACAGTCTTCTAGTGCTGGTAGTTTACCAGTTACAACTGAACTGCTAACAAGCTGACAGAAACAAATACCCTCAAAGTTCTCAACCACATTTTTCTATTTTTCCCTGGAGACAAACAAATCCATGTTGGTTTGTCCAGTCAAAACGCCCTGTTTTAGCCAGCTGTTCACAGCTGCTGACAGCCTCTGGAAGATATGTTACATCACCTAAAAGCACTTTATGTTTGCAAGCCTCGATGATGACAGGGTTGTAGTTCAGTTTTGCTGCAGGTTTAATCTGCTTTATGTTACCACACCGGAGAGCAGCTGGTAGCTGGCAGCCATTGGAAGTCAAATGTAAAGCTACTTTTGCTGGAGTTCACTTACACCATTGTCATCCCTGGGGGCTCACAGACTAAAGTCAATGTTGGTTTAATGAATGTAGATATTTTCATTTAAGGAGGTCGGTTAAGATTACGTGAGTTTGCTCAACTAAGCTTGTGGCAGTCAGAGGGAATATTGTGGAGTGGTTCCTGAGATGTTGGTTTACACACATCTTTTTTTTCTGCCTATGCTGAACAATACCACATTTTGTCTTCCACCGAATTCAAGCGTACTGACAGCAGAGAAATGCAGCTGAATGTCTTCCTGTGAATCTAGTGCTTGTTGCGATGAGTAAACAACACAGGAAAGGGATGCAACTGCTGAATTTTCATTCTGCTGATGGGATAGTTTCTGCAGGCTGTCATGCATTCTGGCAGTTGCTTCGCTGTCTGTCTGTTGGGAGCCTTGGGAAGCTTTCTCTAGCTCATATCAGGTGCTGTGGTGAATAATTATACGTTAGGTTTTCTGTTAGGACAGTGCATGTATTCACTTAGTAATGAGAAGCATTTTGGGATGACAGTCTTGTGGCTTTTTGAGGAAATCAAAACTATGCAAAAATTAGAGAGGTTTGGAGCATTTCTTAATTAGGCTAGGAATATGCAGACGAGTGACTTGGTTTGGAGAACAAAGTCATCTAATGTTTACTACAGCTTTCGGAGCTGTAGACAAACAGTTAAATCCTTCTCATGTGCTGAAAGAATTCTGTCCTACCTGGAATGTGACAGAAGTACAAAACATGGCATATCACATATCAGGTCATTATTTATTTAACAGGAATTATGCAGCAGAAGGTTTGGCAGTTTGCTGTGCCGGAGCATTCAGGTGTTAACATGTTGCTAAGGAAAAAAGACATCAGCACTAATCTTAGAGATAAATGGGAAGGGTTATAAGGTATTTTCCAAACCATTTGTAGTTCGTTATTCTACAGTGCGGAAGATTATTCACAAAGTTGAGCTCACTCACTACAGGCATCAGTTAGCATGTTAAATGTCAAAGTTAATGACAGTAACATTAGAAAAAGAATGAACAAGTATGGGTTGTTGGGCAGGGTTGCCAGGAGAAAGCCCCCTTTCCCCCAAAAAGAACATGGCAACCACAAGGCTTCTTTAACAGTGTTCTTCTAACATTCTCTATATAAAGCGCCTTGAGGCGACCTTTGTTGTGATTTGGCGCTATATAAATAAAATTGAATTGAGTGGAGTGTATATTTGGAGAAAACCAAACACAGCATATCAGCACAAACATGCACACCATGCCAACTACAAGCACGGTGGTGGAGGCGTGATGATCTTGGCTTGTTTTGCAGCTACAGCAGCTGGACTCAACCATGAACCGCTCAGTATACCAAAGCATTCACGAGTGAAATATGAGGCCGTCGGTCTAACAGCTAAAGCTTGACCCAATTTTGATCGTGCAATGTAACAATGCTCCTAAACAAAGCAGCAAGTGTTTAACTTAATGGTTTAAAAAGCAAATCAGTATTTTTTGCAGTGACCCTGAAATGGTGTGATGCAAACTTCAGTGAACTGAAACTGTGTTGTAAAGAAGAGCAGGTCCACAATATGAGACCAATGAAATCATACAGCAAACAATTATTTATTACTTCAAGTTATTGCTGCCAAAAGTGGGTCTCCAAGCTACTGAAACATGGGGTGTCCTTAGTTTTTTACATACAGCTATTTTGCAAATACTGACACAGTGTAATATGGCATGTGTCAGGTAATATTTGCCTAATGTTATGACACTGATCATTTCTGATTATGTCTTGATATATAAAATCTTAGAACAGACACAGCATGTACTTTCTTTTTGCCATGACTGTAAAGTTTTCGACACCAGGAGGATCTAGAGAACAATAAAGCTGCCTAACACCTAAGATGCTTTATGTGCGATTGCCTTTAAGGTGTCACTGACTATATGGCTATTCATGGACTGAAGGATGTATAAAAAATTATATATTACATACTAATTATATGTGTTCATCTTAGTGAGATACTGTAGTGGACTGTTTTGCTTTTGTCTTGCTTGTTAAAACACACAACTAAACGTTATTATAAAGCCGGTTTACAATTTGTTTGGATAGTTTCCCTGTTCATAAATACTGCATAATAAATTGATTCTTTTTCATTTCTAATGGTCCTTCCAGTATTACAGTACGCAGTGCTTCAGAGGTCATGAGGGAATTTCTAACACTGTATTGGTTTGTTACTTAACACTGATTAGCAGATATCTATATCAGCAGCTGAAAACTGGCTCCAGAAAAACGTACGTGTTGGTGAACAAAATGCTGTATTGAGGCTTTTTAAGGAAAACTAATAACCAATGTAATGTGGCTACATCTAGGCTACAGTCTGCAGTGTTGAAATGAAATTTCTTACAGACGTTTAGAATACCAAGATTTATAACTTCCTGTAGTCTATTACCGCCACCAAAATATTCTTTTTTTCCACTACTTTGGTGCAGTTTTGGAGATTCGGTTATTACACTTGCCTTTTGCTCTGATTACTCATAGAGGTTCAGTAATGATCTCATGGTCACAAGTGTAAAGACACTAAGGGAGCAGTATTTCAGGGAATTCTGGGCCACACGCAGATGTGTGAGTTCAGTGAGTATATTTACATGTTAACCAAATACAGCAGATTTTTGGTATGGGGGTCCAGTTCATGTAAACACCATATCCTGTTTATTATAAGAACCCTGATAAAATCTTAAAAAATCTGAACAGTGACAGCACTGTGATGCACGTCAGCAGTTCCCAACCATGCTAATCAGGTTGTGTTTACAGACAGTACTGATCCCTATCACGGGATCAATAGGCCTGTAGGTCATGAGCAGTTCTACCAGTTCTTTGTTTGGATCATTTTACAGACCCGATGTGGTGAAACTACACAAATAAATATAATTTTGTGTATAAATATGCCACCATTAGGACACAACCTATTTTGGAATAATGTGACTGTGAGTAAATTCAATGGAGGTCATAAATCTTTCACTAAAAATTATACGTTGTACTGCTCCTGAGCTTCTTTCCTGTTCGCAGCTGTTCCTGTTGAACATGAGTTCAAGGAAAGGAATCCTGTAATTTTGGGGCTCAATAGTGTCATTCTACTGATAAACATCCTATTGTTCAGGATTTGTAGCTCTAGTGTTTTTAGTCACCTCAGAGAGTGAATAAAAGTTATATACTGATTTGAAAAAGTGAGCCACTGAAAGCCTGTACTCTGCACTCCTTAGTGGCTGTGGAGTGAATGGTTTATAAGGAAAGCTCATCCAGCCGTGTAAATATTCCTAAGACATTTTGGGGGATGGGGAGAGTACAGAGTCTGTCTGATATCTGCTAATGTCATCAGTCACCACTGTCTTAAGCTGTGCCATTGGCTCTGGGTTTTTTTTTTTTTAGCAAGGCTGCATGAATAACAGGTGTAGGTATATATTTGCATGATATTTATCTATATCCATGCAAGCAAATGTTTAGAACAGCTTTTGATAGGTCACATTAATGTGTGTTATTGCTTTGTTGATTTCCAGAGTATATCATGAAAATATGCACAACCATCTCAGGATACTTCTTGTCTACTCTCCCATTTTTTCCACCAATGTTTGTTTAATTTTCTAGCTACAAAGCAAAAGTACGTTCAGCACGAAAGTAATAACTGAGAGATAGAAATCTATATCTCTTTAACCTAAAGGAGCTGCCACATGGTTGTGCGCTAAGTGAAAACACTGAGTTACTGTATTTGCATAAATAGCTTCTCGTCATTGTAAGACAAAAAAGCAAATGACCACGTCTTTGTCTTTCTAAACAAATCAAAGGCTAAAACCATACCTAAACAAGGCTTTGAGAAAGATGATTGCCATTCATTAAAGTGAAAAAGAGCTACAATACTCTGGGACCAACGTGTTGTCATCGCAACACTTTGAGTCTATAATTTCCAAACAGGTCACAGTCACCTACGTAGGACAAAATATAAGAACAGAAATTTAACTATAACCAGGATAGGTCCAAGGTCCAATTTATATTTGGAGAAAAAGGCTCTGTTCTGGGATTTTTTTCTACCTTTCATGTGAGAACATGAAGCTGGAGGTGGGCAGAGCAAAACAAGACTGCAGCCCAGAATAGACAAAGCTGGACTGGGACTTATGCAGCACTCTGAGCTTTTAGCAGACAACATACATGACATTAAGTCAGACACAGGATGAAAGGAAGAGTTGGGTTAAAGTGGGTTGCAAAGCAGATTGCAGGTGCAGAAAAAACTGCCTTTTAAGTTTGCCAATAGAAACCACAGAGGGGTATAAAGTGAACCTTCAGTGATGGGGACTAATGTGTAGAAGGCGAAACTACTAATTTTGGAGGCAAACTGGACTTATTTGGGAAAAAAATTTACATTTTTTTATGTATATCAGTTAATTTCACCCCTGGTTGCAAAGACTTGGGAGAAAAAAAAATTGCATATCTTTATTTCCTTGGCCTGGAGTTAAAGTTAGGATTCAGATTGGGGTCAGAGCATTAAAATGGAGGGCAGGATAAATGACTATAAGTCTTGGTGTTGTCTGTAGATTTATGTTTAGCAGTGCCAGACAACGTCCTGTAACTGTATCTAACATCTGGTGTAAAAGTAACTGGTAATGGCAGGGATCGGTGGGAATGCTGAGGTAATAGCTACAAATTGCTCTTTAAATGTTCTTAACATACCTCTATGAAACAGTTGTGCTGAACTTTACAAACTTCTATAAACAAAACAATGTGATCTAACTTCTCAAATCTTTATGGCTGTGTTTTCATAGCCGGCAGTACAGACTGTCAGAGTCTGGTTTCCTCTTTGTCATCATTTGAGTTCTGATTAAAGGAATTGTGCAGCATTTGGGGAAATGGACATATTTGATTTCTTGCTCAAGTGAAAGGATAATTTCTGTGTTCATGTCTAGAAGCTACAGCCAGGAAGGGTTCATGACTTTCTTACTGTCTTGAGATCACCAAAAAATGTATGTAGATATAGTTTTGGAATTACGCTTCTGTACAGAAATTGGTCATATTTTCTTTTCTGCTGCTCTAGCATCAACATTTTGATCGGTGCCCCGAAAGCCAACACCAGCCAGCCCAACGTCACTGAAGGAGGAGCTGTGTACATGTGCCCGTGGAGCCAAAATAACTGCACCATTATCAGCTTTGACAAGCAAGGTAGGGTGTCTCGTTAAATCTAAATTAACGGTTGTCTTCTTTGCACTGGCACAGATAAAAATCATGCTCAATATTTAAAATCCAAGGGAGACGATTCTCCCTACATCATAATCACAGCAGTGGCTCGTAGGTCATATTGTTCCACAGTATTAAAATGTCACTTTCCCCAAAGGTACCGTGAAATAGTTGAAACAGAATGTGTAGTAAACGCACAGCTGTCTTTACCTCGCCATTAAAGTGGCTGAGAGAAGCTATGGGTAGCTTCCCCCAGTTAAGCGCCGCTGTGCTTGACCTTGAGGTCAGGAGTGCGGCTCCCTGCCATCTTCCATCGCCCGATCTAGGGGCCATGTGTTTTGATTGAAACTAGCCTTTGATGTCTTTCCTGAGTTTTAATGGTGACTGAGTCTTTCCTCAACCCCACCCCTCTCTAAGGTTTCCATTTTGGGCAATGAGCTGCGTTTGCAGTGTTTTCACAGAGCTTTGATTTTTCTCCTCGACTCGGGGCCCAGTGTTGTGAGTGCTCTTTAATTAGCGCAGAGTCATTACGGGGACAAGGACCCCAGAGGACCCGGCCTTCCCCCGGCCCTGCCAGGAAAACAATCACCTCCATCAGAAATGCAGGAAACGATAAGGACCACCGTTTGAGGATCAGAGGGTGTAACTTATCACGACCGACTGCGTGCTGATATCAAATTGTGGTTTGCACAGACCGAGAAATGTGGCTGTGCAAACTCTGCGCACATAAATATACACTCGCAAGATGTTTACAAACACAAATGGTCTCGGAAACTTGATATAGTGTATTAGAAAACACTTAAAACCACGCTTACAGTCGCACACCACATACATTTACATTCAGTAGTCTCGCTTTTCCCATTTCAGGCCTCAGGATTAATGGTGTGTTGGAGGACGTAGGCCAGACTCCATTAACCAAACAGGCACACTGAACTGCAGCCAGGAGAGTTTAATGTCACCACTCTAGTAGAGACAGCAGGAACATATATCAAGAAAATCACCACGGTTAAGGTTACAGTTAAAGCCACATTATAAGTATAATTTACATTATTTGAGTGCTTAAACAGGGACTGAAGACAAGTGTTCTCATTCAGGCATGCAGAAGGCGTTAGGGTTTGTTAAGCGATCAGGGATCCTGAATGTTCCTTTTTATGCGTGTGAGACAAAAAGCATGCGTGTGCAAGAAATTGTCCGATAGCAAATCTCTACAACTTTTATTTGCCACTTAGTGAAGTGGTTCTTGTTTTAACTGTGCTCCAAAGGACATAAAGGCAACTTGGCTCAGCTGAGTCAAGTTTTGTGGACCAGGAAAAGCAGTTGAACTTGGAAAACTGTCTTAGTTTCCCAAATTAATTATTTTAACAGAATGTCCCTGAAAAAGCAAAAAATCTGGAGGTGTAATGTTGCTGAAGTTGCAAGATTAAAACTCTTTGGCACATTCTCCTTACACTCCACCAAACCTTTCCTCATCGGTGCCTTAGTATTGCCAGGGCCTCTTCTTAAAACACATCTTGACAATCAAATACGACCGTTTGGGTTACAGTAACAACAAGGTCCAAGTCCTTTTGAGCTGTTTGATGTCTGCCATAGCATGGAGGATGGATTAAGACTGCAGACCCCGGGAAGAAGGCCATAAAATATCCATGTAAAAAGCCAAGAACATGTGGGGAACTCTCTCAAATGAAGCCCAGACAGCACAAAAGTCAAACACAACACGGTGATCAGAGTTCAAATAGCAACTCCTGACATCACTGAAGTTTCCTTCTAGTCCTGCTTTCTGAGAACCAAACTGTGTGGTGACTATAAATCTTTTGGGTTTTCTTCTGTGTTTTCACAGGTGACCGGTATTTTTATATAAATGACGTGAACACTCAGGTTGAGTTCAAGTCTCATCAGTGGTTCGGAGCTACTGTGCGTGCCCATGGTAGCAGCGTCCTGGTAAGAATAGCTCATTGGCTAGATTGCTGAAGTGACCTGTGGCATATTTGTTTAATTGAAAAGCTGTTAACATATAGTGCAGACTTTGTTGTCAGTAATTCTTTAATATGGGGTTTCGGAAACACATTCTCACACCCAACAGTAAAGCTTGGTCAGCACACTTTATCATTGCATTTTAACACAACAGCTAACTCAATAGCTTAAGAGACCAGGAGCAAAACCTCAGGACAAGCCAAGTGACTCTTTTTTTCTACTTCTTCACAATCGTCTTGGTTTGTTTGGCGATTTGGTTTGGCTAAGTGACTAGTCAGCTTATGCTATACTATGACTTGGCCATTGAAGTTTCTTACTGTAGGCAGCAAGTCCAGAGTCTTAACAGATTTTTGTCTCGTTACACACTCGATGCACTAGTAGCTTAACAACTGTAAGGAAGTTTAAGAGTAAAGTTTACATTTTTTTATTGAGTCTTCTTTCTCTGGTCTCCAGGCTTGTGCTCCCAGATACTACTGGAGGACTGAACACGACATACCCTTCTCCGATGTTACAGGAACCTGCTACCTCGCTGTAGACAACCTCAAAAGATTTGTGGAGTTTGCACCATGCCGAACAGGTAAGCTAGAGCAGCAACAGCTACCTTTCAGGGGATTCCACATCTTAATCCACCAGGTGACCAGCAGCTCACCCACAATTAGGGTTAGCGTTGGATTTGTACTAAAATGTTGGTTAAACCTTTCAAATGAAGTCTTACACACTCACTTTAGCATTGTACCTTATGATATAAGTCATCACAGGTGCTAACCATAACCGTAACCCCACTCCAACTCTATGTTTGTGTTTGATGCATGTCAGAGTGATTATTTCTGAAAAGCTTCAGGATAACAATTTGGTAACAAAGCTATATATTTGGATTACACAGGGTTTGGGTTCTCTTATGACAACTTAAACCTTAGAGAGTTAATCTAATTGACACCCTACCCCTAACTACAGATGTCAAAGGTTGCAACTCCATTATTGGCAGAGATGTTATGAACAACGTGAAGTTGTTGTTCAATAAATGTATTGATATTTAATATGTTTTGTTGCTGCTCACTGCAGAAAGACATGGACCTGCTGGACAGGGCTATTGTCAGGGGGGATTCAGTGCTGACTTCACCAAGGTAAGAGAAATGTTTGCTAGTTTTATGCAGGAACATGGTCAGTGTTTCTCTCTTTTGGCTGATCAAAGCAGTGGCGATTACACTGTGTGCACCAAACATGCACAGTTTATTTGAAACTGGTGACACACAGATTCCTCAGCTCAGTTGTGTGTGTGTTTTTTTCAGGATGGGAGGGTTGTGCTTGGAGGACCAGGCAGCTTTTACTGGCAAGGTGAGCTGAGAGGAATGTGATGCCGTATGGCTGTTTTAGAACACATCCTCCAGTGTTGTTTTCTTCTTCATGGAGAATGGATAAATAATTGGGAACCAAAGTTCAAGATACACATGCCTCACGAGTCACGACCCTTTGTTACTGGTCTGTTCTGAAGGTCAGCTGATCTCTGCCACTACAGAGGAGATTGTTAAGGCCTACTATCCTGCCTACTTTCTGCTGTCGGTCGCCGGGCAGATTCAAACCCGACAGGTGCAGGGAAGCTATGATGACAGTTACCTGGGTAAGGAAGCACCTTTACCATTCCCAGCATAAACCCGACCTATGGGCAGTTTTTGTTTTATGTCTGTTTTCTTAAGTCTTTGTTATCTATATATAATTATATCTATTCTTTGAGTAACAGAAGAATGATCAACAATGCCCACAAAACACTGAAAATTTACAATGAAGTTTGACAAAATAAAAAAACATTTTCAGCTTTACTGGAATGAATTGTCGTCAGTTAAGTTGAATGCCTGTGATGTTTAAGACCTGCCGTGCGTTGAACGTGATGTGAAACAAACACATGCAAACGGAAGATCACACTCTGGGGGGCCAAATCAACATGATATATACAAAAATCCAAACAACTGGGATTTAAAATCAATTTTTCAAAAGACATATCAATTTTTGAGGGCCCTTATGTTGCATGTATGCTTACGTCTTGTCAATGCATCACAAACTATTTGCAGTTTTTTTTCCCAAGAATACATTTATTTTTATTATTTATTTGCTGTCATTCTGTGTATAATACCTCACAGTATTCATAGCATTGCCTAAGTACAGGTGTAGTGTGGTATAAGTAGTGTATAATTGGCCAGCAGATAGCCCTGTGGTTCTGCTTGCATGGAACAAATAGTATGAAAGTAAGAAGGATTATTTTCTTTGTTTCCTGACTGCCAGGGCTTGTGAAAAAATGTATTTTAAAAAAATGACTTAGTCTGATGGTTAGAGTTAGGGTTACAGCTGAGGTCACCACCGACTTAGACCTCAAAGATTAATAAAAAGGGTTACATTATTTTTTCGGATTAATGCTTATAGAAAAATGGAAATAAGGTTTTGATGAGCGACAGTCAGAATGATGATTTTTTTTGTCCCATGGTTACCAAGACTTACAAGAACAATTCAAAACACAAAAACAACATATTCTGATGGGGCAGCGTTAGCGTTGGTGTCATGATGATTTCCACCTCACAGGGTTAAGGCATGTAGGCAAAAATATACTTTTATTGTATCCACCACTTCAAGCTGTTTCTGTCCTCTCTCCTGCAGGTTACTCTGTGGCTAGTGGCGAGTTCAGCGGGGATGGTGAGGAAGGTGAGGGTCATATTTACAGTACTGAGAACCAAAATGCATGGCTGAGTGTGGGGATTGCTGCTTTGTTTCGATAAACGTGTTTGTGTAGTAACAGAAAGGTGTTATTAGCCTTTCAGGAAGCCAAAACATTCAGACCCCCCCTCCCAAAATAAATCTGATAATTATGTTGTTACTTTTCTTTTCACAGATTTTGTCACAGGAGTTCCAAAAGGACTCATGCTGTATGGTTTAGTAAGGAGTTCCTATGTTCTTCTTGATTTTTGCAGTACAAATAGGAAACGTGAGGCAACATGAAGGTTCTCAGCGCACAGGTTTTAATAGCTAACTCTCTGCTGTTCTGATATAGGTGTCCATATTAAATGGAAGTGATCTGAAATCTCTGCTAAACCTGACAGGGGAGCAGGTACGTACAAGTGTGACTGGATGTTTTTTTTTGCCTGACTGCTGTTTTCATGTATGGTCCTATATTTAAAGTGGCATGTGCAATGGAGGGTTGGAGATGAAGGAATTTGCCCTGTGGAGAAGAGGCCTACGCCAGGGTCAGAGCTGCAGGTCACAGTACGCACAGCTCGTGGTTTCTAAAAGCTGT
The DNA here is from genome assembly GCF_041146795.1 of Maylandia zebra. Taxonomy (NCBI): domain Eukaryota; kingdom Metazoa; phylum Chordata; class Actinopteri; order Cichliformes; family Cichlidae; genus Maylandia; species Maylandia zebra. The sequence goes on along the minus strand of NC_135171.1, from coordinate 9,104,445 downwards.
TAATCAAACCCAGAGTTAGCAGACACCAAGACAGTGGTCAGCATATTGATTCAGGATGTGCATTTTTAAAGTCAGTCAGAGCTGAAGAGCACCAGTGCTGAACAGAATTCCTTTAAATAAAGCCCACAGATTAACAGTGTTGGTCAAGTTACTTGAAAAAAGTCATCAGTAACTAATTACTGATTACTTCCCCAAAAAGTAATTCCATTACTTTACTGATTACTTATTTTCAAAAGTAATTAATTACTTAGTTACTTAGTTACTTTTTAAAAACACGATTTACAACCTGAAGAGGTGATAAAGCGATAGATCTTTCAGCCCAATTCTACTTTTTCTGCATAATCCATCATACAAAATGTAATCAAATGGAAAAGTCTCTTTTTAAAACTTGTTTTATCAGTTTTAATCTTTTAACTTTATGCATCAAGCAAAAATGTAATTATCTGCAACATTCTCTGACTTGAATAAATTAGTTTAACATTTAAACCTATTTTCTGCACATTCCAGCTCATAAAATAAAATATTTTTTGTGTTTACACTCACTCTTTCAAATAGATGCAAGTAAAACACAGCAGAAAATAAATAAAGTCAAAGACTCAGCGGTCCTGTTGCTCTATTTTCACCTGTAAAGCAGGACTGCGGTAGGCGGAGGTTTACCCTGGTGCAGGTGTGCCGCGGTCAGTTGATGAATCCGCGAGTTTCTCTGTGAGTTTCCCATTACGTCGTTGTGCACTCGGTGCTTGCTTGGAAGTTTAGGGGCGTTTTTTTCACTGTAAAAAGTTTTCTTCCTACGCACAACGGACACTAATGTTTTTGTCACTTTTTATGGAATCAAACTCAAAGTAAGGTCAGTACTTCCACGCTTTAAACGCTGCACGCTCATGCTCTCTCCCGCACTCGATATGTGATCCATTGTTGACCTGCACACAGCTGTTGTCACTAACGGCGCACTCGCTTACGTCACTGTCATGAGACATTCTCGCAAAAAAAATCACGGTTTTAGTAACGCAGTAACGCAGCGTTCCTACGGGAAAGTAACGGTAATCTAATTACCGTTTTTGCAATAGTAATCCCTTACTTTCCTTGTTACTTGAAAAAGTAATCAGATTACAGTAACGCGTTACTGCCCATCTCTGCAGATTAATCACGTTGGTATATTTAGCTCAGCTACTCATTGAGCTTTATTTTTGACATGTTAACTTTCAACGCTGTGCAGCTGAAGGTGTGAAATGTCATCTGTTAACCACCTACTTAATTTCCTGTGAAAATGTAAGTGCTAGATTACAACGTTACCCTTTACTATCATTAAAATACTATTTATCAATTCTCTAGTGGTGAAAAAGCTGAAGGGTGGTGATGAGTCATTTGTAGAGGGCATTCAGAAGCCCCTTCCTTTGACCTCGAATGTAAATATGAGTACATGTTTCATTTACATCCAGAATAAATTTTCCTTCTGTGTTTATTGTATTTGCTTAAAAATGTAGGTTAAAACCAGTAAATGAAAAGGACAATTTTTGTCACACATTTTGGTTTTATTAATTTAGCTAAATTTGAATCTTGTCCCTGAACTCTGACACTGAATTGACTTTAGGGTTGGGTCACAGACAAACTGTAGAAGGGGAACAGAAACGAAAAACTCTTTCCCTGTACAAACTGTCGTGTGACACAAAGGTAACGGTATTGCTTGAGTTGTGACATACCAGTTACGTCATTAGGCTTTGCTGATGCGAGAGCATGAGACACCTGGACTCATGGTAAAGCATATGGCTAATCGTGCATTTATGTTTGTGCGGCGCAGCCTGGGAGGTCATCAGTAAGTGCTCAGAGGTGTCCATCTGAGGGTGGAGGGCGCCGGATAAACTGTCAGGTCATAGTGAGAGTGATCTGGTGTAAACTCCCGGCTAATGAGGCTCCTCTCTCTGTTGCTGGTCTCTCTATGGGTGCTCAGACTGTGATGTAGAGATCAGCTGTGAAAACACACCAGAAAGCCTTTCTCCAAGAGGTCGTGTTGCTTTGCTGTTGAAAACGACAGTGTCGGTCGCTTGGACGCAAAGTTGCAGAGCGGTACAGCGTCACATGTACAAATGCAAAGTGGGTGTAGGTTAAATTGTAGGCTCTACATACGTAGATTCAATGAAGAAGTTTAAATTAAACTTCAGAGTTAGCAGTTTGACTGCGTTGCTCACTAACCTTTGGTCACTAACCTTGTCTGCTTTTGGTGTTCCACTTTGTTCATCAGCCACAGCTTCTTTGGTGAAGGGCAATTATAAACTACCATTAGCATTCAGGTTAGGGCAGCTTTAATGAATGGGTAAAAAAAAAAGGCTCTTAATTAAAGACAGACAATGCTACATTTACATCACCATCATTTGTTTGTGGACTTCATATTTAAAAGCTTTTGCTTCAGCTTTATGGCAAACCCTACCAAGCTGGTTAGCAAGCTGTGCCCATAAACTGTAGGGTTGCAATGTCTCAATGCATGCATCCAGGTAGGCAAATCCCAAAAGGTTGATTCTGTTCATCTGGATGTAGCTACATCCAGATGAACAGAATCAAACTTTTTGGATGTAGGGTTGCAATGCACACAGACACTGGTGTGTCGAATTTTTCTCACCAAGACTGGAGATCAAACATTTTGGACTGTTTCACAGTTTGTTTGTTTTTTAGCTGATTTCAATTTAAAAAATACTGCAAAAGGCACGAGCAGCACAAATGTGTGAATATTTTAACATGTTTGGCACTGCTGTATTGGTTTGATTTTTGCCACTTTGTTACAGAACTTTGTGGCCTGGTCCTCATCTCTACAAACCTGACGCAGTTTGTAGAGCTATTAAAGGAACCCCAGACGTTGTGGCTGATGACTGAAAAGCCATCAGTGGTTGACTTTTCCTAGCTTGCTGTTCTCACCACAGCTCACCAGACCTCAGAAGAACATTACCAGAGCACTTGATTTTGTTTTCTTGGACTTTAAGTGTAGGGCAAAACAGTAATGCCAGAGTTTTACATTGCTGCATTAGAACTTTATCCTGAGCCTCAGTGATTTATGTTAAGAGCTGCTTTGCATGTGCACAACGGGAAAGCAATCCTAGTATTCAGTGTTGTTTTTCACAAAGGTTTCAAGTGTTGGAAACCCTTCAGTGACGCTATACTACAAATCACTTTGAAATCAGAGTCAAACGAGGATGTAACGTGACCCTTATTTATCATACATGCTCATACATGGCATGAAATTAAACCGGAAAGCCCAAGTCCCACAAGCATTTTCTTTGGGTGTGCTTTAAAGGAGTTGTAGTTATCAATCCTCAGACCCCCTACCTCAACTCGAACTTACAGGAGCGTCAACACTGAACCCCATGAAAAGAGAGAAGAGGAGACCCCAGGGGATTGTGGGATTGAGAGAGAAAAAGAAAGCTTCTGGGGGTGGTGGTGGAAAGATAAAAAGGAAACGTAGAGAGAGAAAATGAAAGAAAAGAAAGGGATCTGTGCGCTGTGGTATGATTACAGGCTAACTGGGTCTTGTTTGTAATGCATTCCAGATGGGGTCCTACTTTGGCTACGCAGTGGCAACCACTGACATCAACAGCGACGGGTAAGCGACTGTCATGGTGGCACAAAATATCAGCAGTGAGTGATGAAATGGGAGAGATACGATCAGCTAAAACAAGAAACTAAAAACAATTGAAACAGAGGTCAACAGTGTGACTTTTGGACATTTCCCACAGTGGTTCAATTACTCATGCTTTCTAATGTGTCATTAAAATTTCCCCCCGAGAGTATTCTTGTTCTGTGCAATGAGTTTTTTTGCCATTCTCACTTCCTCACTCCCTTCTTCTTTTAGAATTTCAACATTTACTAGTAGAAGAGTCACAATGTAGCAAGTTAAACCCTGAGAACGTTCTAAAGCTCACACCCTTCTTTGTTCCGCTCTACACTTTCAGTCATGATGTCACATACAGTGTTAACCTCACTCAAAGGACTCAACACACTGTACAGTATCTGTGTAGAATAAGAGGCTTTTCCAGAATGTTAATGTTACTGGAAGTCACAGTGAAAGGGCAGTTAGGCCATATTTAGCAACTGTAGTGTGACATAGTGCTAAATGAAACTGAATACAACAGGCATTTAAATCAAATCTATGGTTGGACTGTGAGAGAAGTAGTCGTGGCTTAGCGAGAAAGCTCAAATGTAAATGTAGTGGCAGACTTTATTATTTCCAGATGAAATCCACACACGCAAAAATCAGCTATCTGCGCTAGCTAACAGTCAGTGCAGTTTTATATGAGTTGCCCTTTTAGCTAGTCACCGCAAATCACATTTGATTACGTTAATCTCAAGCTGAGTCACAATGCTGCAAACTCCTAAATTTACATAAGAGGGAAAAAGAGGATTACATTTTGAAATGAAAAAATGCATTTTTTCATTTCATTGTGTGTTAAAAGCAAATACTAAAAGGGGAGCACCTAAAATCATTCTCTGATTATGTGGCTTTGACTCAAATTAAACTCTTTGTATCTTATTGTCTGTGTTAATGTCCTAATTTTCTCATCCTGTCCTCATTTAACCCTGTGAAGCCAAGTGTGCTTTTCCTCTGAAAACCCCCCAAATTCCACAACATCTTTTAAACAACTGCAATTACAAAAAATATCGGATGTAGCAAATATGATGCAAATTAAAACTCATACATTACAACAAGTTTCTTTCTTTAAATTTAAAAAAACAATGGATTTTCTGGTAATTAATTTATGTACAAGGGTAACTATTGTTACTCTTTTCTAAACTGAGTGGTTTCTGTCAGACCTGCTTCCAGAACAAAATTATTGGGGTGCATCAGACGTTAATCAGGGTGATCTCTGCCTATACAGTTTACTGGTCATCAAAACAACTCTTTATTGATATACAGGGTGGAGAAGAGGGTTGCATTGACAATCCAACACAATGGGCAGCACATTGAACACATTTTATAAGTGGTCAGAAACTTGTAAATAACTCATGAAAGAATAAAGTTATGTTGAAACCAAGCACACCATTGTTTTTCTTGTGACATTACCAATAAGTTTGATGTGTCACATGGCCCTCTTCCAATTGAAAAAACAAAAGTTGTATCCAAGATGGCCGACTTCTAAATGGCCACCATGGTCACCACCCATCTTGAGGAGTTTGCCCCCTCACATATACTAATGTGCCACAAACAGGACTTTAATATCACCAACCATTCCCATATAAATGTATCCATATAAATGGCCCACCCTGTATATTGAGGTGTCATTGAGGGTACAGGGTCTTCCTGTTGTCTTCATGGGGAAAGAATAAAGCTTCTTAATTTGCTTTTTGCCCATAACTCCAGTCTGGATGACCTGGTGGTGGGAGCGCCGCTGTTCATGCATCGGGGGTCTAACGGGCGTCTGGAGGAGTTGGGAAAAGTGTATGTGTATCTACAGAGGGGTCCTCTGGAGCTGGAACCAAGTCAGTCTCACCTCCTGGGTCTTCAGGCCTTCAGCCGGTTTGGCACCTCTCTGGCCCCGTTGGGTGACCTCAACCAAGATGGTTTCAATGGTAAATTTGCATCATAGAGAATGTGCTGAACATAGACCAGAACGAGACAAAAATAACTCAGTTGTTACACTATAGGTCATAACCCCATTTCTGAACATACTTTACTATAACTTATGTAATTCTATTGGAAAATCCACCCATTGTCTTAACCACTTACACAGCTTAGGGGTGCAGGGAAACTGGAGCCTGGTGTAGAGGGAGAGTTAAACCCTTGACAAGTTTCCAGTTCATTATACCATTAACACATACAGTAGATACAGACAGCCTCACAGGCGCATTGTTGAACCTAACATGCACGTCTTTGGACTGTGGGAGGAAACTAGTGCATCTGGAGAAAAAGGAAGGCTTTTTTTAAATTTGAGGCATCATTCACCACCATGCCACCTTTTCTTTTGAGACCACGTTAGTTAAAGTAAGATTATTTTTCCATCTGGAGTCATTTATTTTCAGATGCATGGCTCTGTTCTTGTTCCTCCCTGAAATTCCAGGCATACGTGATGGGAGAGCTGCAGAAACAGAAAAGGCCTAACTGACAAAAGACATAACCTTGATTAAGTCAGAAATAGCATGAAATTGATAATCTGGGGTAAAGGTGGGTTGCAAAGGAAACAGGATCAATACTAAAGCACCCTTAAAGGAGCCACTATATGAGATTTTGGCAATATGACATGAGAGTGTAGTGTAGTGGTTTTCTTGGCAAGCAGAAGGTTCCTGGTTCAGTTCTAACTAGAGACACAAAAGCCTTTGGCGTTGTCAAATATAAATGAAAATGTTTCTGAAACAAAACCTGCAGAGCTACTTGCTGTGGTGAAGCCTTTAGCCAAAAGTGGCCCTCTTGTGTGCAATTAAGAAGTGTACCAGCTCAACTGTCTGTGGGCTGGCAGATTAGCAGATCTGTTGGGAGTGCTGGCTGAGGTGAACTTTGTTGCCTACCAGAAATAATACTGCACTCAGTTTGTTTTTTTAGATTTGGTTTCTGTCCCATGAAGTAGTTTCTTTCATACAGATCTGCATTCAAGTGTCCATTTGTCTAATGAGTTTCTTCTTTGGTTGTTTCATGCTATAAAAAGATAGAGAAAAGGGTGAAAAGTGCCAATCATATAAACAGGGAAAAGCAAATCCTCACATTTGCGCAGCATAAAGAGCCAAATGTTTTGTTTGTTTATTTCCTACATGACTGAGTCAGTATAAGGGAAAGGGTGTAGTGACTGATTTCATGTTTCAGCACTCGTTTAAACGGCCTCAGATGCTTTTCCAAATGTGAATGATAACTTGGCTGAGCTAACAGACACACTGACAGAGTCTACACTTCATTCATTCAAGATTCAGCCAAAGTCTAACAATGTAAATAACCAATAAACACAGCAAATGACTGAAGTCTGCTCCTTGAAAAACAACTGTCAGTCCTAGAACAATTGTTCTTCATTATTTTGTTGTTGAAGGAATATAAGTGCGTTGTGCTGCCTTGCATAATAATATACATGTAGTTAACAAAGTCTTGTTGCTGTTTACGATCAGACGTGGCTATCGGCTGTCCGTACGGAGGAGATGACCAGCAGGGGTCGGTTTTCATCTACAACGGTCATGTTGGAGGACTGAAGGACACCCCCACTCAGATGCTCTCGGGCCAGTGGGCTTTCAGCTCTTTCCCGGCCAGTTTTGGCTTTACTGTGCGAGGCAACAGAGATCTAGATCAAAACGGGTACCCAGGTATTGCAGAAAAGGCTCCAACAGATCTCTATCAACGCTTCTTCTTTGTTTCATTTCATTTATTGATTTAAGTCACTTTCCTCTTCTCGCAGACCTGATTGTCGGTGCTTTTGGGGTAGATAAAGCTGTCCTCTACAGGTATGTTTAAACTTTTAGTAACGTAATCACAATCATGCAGACCATTCTACTCATTCTTGTCTCGTGTCTGCAATCAGAGCTCGGCCAATAGTGAACGCCAGCGCGTCTCTCACAGTACAGCCGACCATGTTCAACCAGGAGGAGAAGCACTGCATGCTGACCACAGGGAATAAAAGTCTTTCTGTGTCTTGGTAAGGTATTTTCCTGTTCAGAGTTCGAAACATATGCTTATTAATAGGTGGATTATACACAGTGTGATCGAGCCTTTGGCACTCACCGCTGTAGTGGAAGTTTCTTTAATGGTCTACCAAAAAAGTTTAAGAGCAACTCAAGAGTTCTCTGAGGTTATGGAGCATCTCCTAAATTATGTAACACACATCTTAGTCAGTACTTTACCTCAAGAGAATGTCAAATGACTTCATGTTTGCCAGTTTCCTCCTCTGAACACAGAGTATTCTTAGAATCAGTGGAAAAACAAGGAGTAAAATTCTCCCAGCTTTCAGTCCCAATAAAGCTCTTTCCACAAGTTCACTTTAACCATCGGATTCAGTGTGGAACCTTTAAATGCTGTTGTGGGGTGTTTGCCAAGCTGCCTGGTGTCTTTGTATCTGACTCTGATGTTGATACAAGCGAGTCTTGTTTTCATGCTTATTGCTGTATTTTTTGCTGCCGTGGAAACAAAACGGAAACAGAGGGAGAGAGGAGAAGATGGGGAGGTGGGAGAAAGGTGGAGTAGCTACATGGAGGAATGAAAAGAGAGTTGGGAAGGAGACGGAGGCTTTGAAAAGGTTGGAAAAGGCTTGTAAGTTTTATGGAATGAATGAACACGATGTTCATTCATGTACGTGTGTGCATTTCAAAGCTAGAGCTCCTAAAAGGGACCTTTCATGTGTTTCCATAGTTACAACAGCTAATATTAAACATGACAAGAATTTTTACTTTTCACTTAAATTCCCTCACTTTTATGTGTTATAATTCTGAGGAATAAAGCTCAGGTGTCTGAGGTGTTAGACTGTAGCTCTTTTTGCTCTTGGTTCTGCACAAGGCATTTTATATTTTAAGGTAAGGACCCTACGATAATACAGAGACAACCCCAACAATCAGACAATCCCCTATGAGCAAACACATGGTGACAGTGGGAAGGAAAAACTCCTTTTTAACAGGAAGAAACCTTCAGCAGAACTAGGCTCAGGGAGGAGCGGGGCCATCTGCTGCGACTGGTTGGGGGTTGCAGTGAAAGACTTTAGAGTAAGCAGTGGGAGTAGGATTGTAGAACGTGGTGATGTTGCATATCAGCTGGTCATGTGTCCAGCTGAGATGAATTGTGCCTAACCATGTCTGTGAGGGTGAATTCAAACATAACCCAAACTTACAAATCACAAGTTTGCCTAGAGAGGATAAATAAATCTGTGTACAATCAGAGGAGAAGTAGATCTCACGAAATGACAAAACTCCTGAAAACATCTGAAGAACGTGATCCAGCGAGATGCCAAGCAGCTCCCAGGTGTCGCCAAACAGATTTACACAGCTTGTTTCCTGTGCTTTTATGTGCACCATTCAAGCACATAGTGTAATTGTTAAGTGCTGACTTTGTGTTATTATTCCAGCACATTTAGAGTCAGTGTTTACTTTGGTTTAAATGCAAGTAAATGGCCAAGGATGGCTGGAATTAATTTAGAATCAGATCAAACTGACAACATTTTCGTATCTAATTGAAAGCTGTCTGGGGATGTTGCATAAACATAGACTGGAGCATTCCAGTGTTTTATTCTGATCTCTACCAATCTGCCACCCCTGCTGACTGCAGGAGCGGAGCAGTGGATCTTCTTGTTTTAACTGGTTAATCCAACCATCCATTTCCCTCTGTGAGCATCGTTTCCCATCACACCTTCTGCTTTGTCCAGTATAATGTTACAGTCACGGTACACAGAAAATCTACTGTATTTCAGTTCTACGGTTATATAGTGAGGTAATAATAACAAACATCTTGTACTTAGCAGGTTCTAAAGTTAGGCAAATATAAAAGCAAAACAACAACACTAAACTATTTTATTATTATTTTTTTTTAAAAAAAAGCTCAAATGCAGTGTGTAAAAACTTAAATCCACCTGTGTCTAGAGCCACCTTTAGCAGCAATAACTTTAGGTAATCATTTTCCGTATGACCTAGTTTCGCATCATTGTGGTGGAATCTTTGCCCACTCTACTTTACAATGTTGCTTCAGTTCATTGAGGTTTGCGGGCATCTGTTTATGTGCAGTTCTCTTAAGGTCCTACCACACCATCTTGGCCAGTTTGAGGTCTGGACTTTGAGTGGATCACTGTAACACCTTGACTCTCTTCTTTTTCAGCCGTTCTGTTGTAGATTTGCTGCTGTGCTTGCGATCGTTGATCGTTCCATGACCCGATTTTGGCCAGACTTTGGTTGTCAGACAGACGGCCTCACATTTGACTCTAGAATACTTTGGTGTACAGACTAGTTCATGCTCAACTCAACAATGTGCTTGGTGGTGCTGCAGTTCTATGAGATGTTCTCTATAAATGTGGTGCTGTGCATTATGACCAAACATCTTCTCATGGTTCATCTGAGGTTGAATTTTCCTAATTTTAAGACCTGCTAAGAATCAGATAAGTTTTTTTAAATTATTGCTTAATACATACAATCCTAAACTTTAAGAGAGGGAGTACTTTCTGTCATCAGATTACTTTCTGCAGAATTTGGTCTTCAGAAGGTTGCAAACAGTCTTAGACTGAATTTGGCCCTTCTAATCTGTATCTGAATTTATTGCACAGCATCAATTTAGATACACTGGTTCTCACACTTTTTCTGCTATTTCTCATTTAAGAAGCACAATACTAGATTTTTTTAATGAATTATTAACAATTAAAAATGATACAGTTTGATTTTGACTTAGGATAAGCACAGGTAGCATCAAAGGACCCTTTTATTTGGTCTCCGTAAGAGAAGAACCATAATTATTCACTTTATTTACTGAACAGCTGCCTGATAGAGGCATACTGTAGATGCTTAATGCACACTGTCTTAGTGCAGGGAAAAAACCCCAAAACAATAAATCTATGAATAGGGGATATTTTCTGAGGAAGACAGAGCTACGGCTCAAATAAAGTCAAGACATCCCTGCTAGCTCTGCATGCTAATTTTTAAAAAATATTTGTGTCTGTCTTAAACCTCCAGCGTCAGCATCACTTTCTGCCTGCTGGCTAATGGGAAGCACCTCCCCTCTCATCTAGGTGAGGCACACACACACACACACACACACACACACACACACACACACACACACACACACACACACACACACGCACACATGCACACACAAACGCACAGATGGTCCCCATTACCTTGCTTTCTTTGTGCAGCCACAAGTATGCTAGCCCTCACTGTGGTCAATTTGGCAGTTAAGATCAAGATAAAAGAACAATCGTGTAAACACGGGGTAACTTGGTGGGCTCCGGCAGTTTAGAAAAGTGCGTGTGTGTTTATTTGAAGTGAGTGGGTGTGTATTGTCTCTGTTCTCTGCATAGTTGTTGTCATGTGGTCTGCAGCAATGCTCTCTATGTTTCTGTACATAGAACAAAATAGCACACAAAGGCTGTTTGCCATAATAATATTTACTCCTGCATATGTGTGTGTTTGCATGTGGCCAGGCAAACACAGACGGCTGAGCACATATGCGTTCGTGTATGTGCTTTGCACCAATTGGCATATTTGTGTGAAACATAGATGTGTGTGTCATACATTTTTTTAAGGCTTCGTGGCAGAGGTGCAGTTGGACAGTGGGAAGCAGAAGCAGAAGGAGTCTATCAGGAGGACTCTGTTCCTGGACAGCCAGCAGCCCAGCCTAGTGAAGACCTTTAACCTCACCAACAGAAAGCCCCTGTGTCACAACAGCAATATCTATCTGCGGGTCAGTCACACAAGCTGTGTTTGCACCTTGAGGTCAAGCAGTTTGAGCGAATGTTTTCCATTTGATTTTTTTTAGCAAACCTTTTGTTTTGGTCAGGTAGAATTTATTTATCTAGTCAAACTAGAGAAGATATAGGACTTCTCCTATTTTTTTTCCTAGTCCCCCTTGTGACTAGGAAAAATTGCCCAATGATTCCACTGAATGCTTTTGAGGGGAAATAGCTGCAAACCAACTGGTCGCCTAGAGGTTGAACATACAATACCCTCAGTTACTGGGTAGCCACTTTTCATGTCAAAGGAATTGCACAGGAAGCAACCTGTCTCCAAACTGTTGTGGTCTGATTGCAATCACGTTCAGGTTCTCCATTGGCAAAGGCTTGCAAATAACATGTTGCAGTTGCAGTCTGCACTGCACAGATCTCTTTGTAATAGGGTACTTCACTTAACTGGTTACATTCCTGTATAAAAGAGACGTTTCTGAGCGCCCATGTCATTATTTCTGGAGAAAAGTCTTCATTTCTGTTTCAAAGTAGTTAATGTGAAGTTCTGCTTAATATGAATTTCTGTATATGTAGATGATAACAGATTTACAAGATGGGAAAGTATTTCTGATTTTTACCATATTTGTATTTATTTTTTTTATTTGACCTTTATTTATACAGGCAGTCCCACTGAGACTCAAGGTCTCATTTACAAGAGAGACCTGTTTCAGACAAACATATTAAAATTACGACAACAAAGAATAGCCTAATGTTTACACAGTCATTTCAAAAAGAGGAACAAGTTCCCATAGTGATGATTTTACAAGGTAATTTTTTCATTTTTTTAAATCTGCAACTGAGAGAGCTGCGAGTCCTTCTGTAATGCATCCAATGAGGACTGGGCAGAAAACGAGAATGCCTTCTTTCCAAGTTCTGTAAGAGTCTGATAAATAAGAGGGGAGTAAACCACAAATAGATTTATAGATAAAATTATACTAATGAGCCATCCTGTGTAAGGCCAGTGGGAAGCAGTCAGCCAGAGAACAGAAAGTACAGTGATGTGTTAAAGGTTTACAACCAGTTAGAAATCTTAGTGCCCCGTGATATCATGATATCATGTAAATTATATCATGTTATCCAGGAGGGGTAAAAAGGTGGTAGCAACGAGCCTTTTCCCTGCCGTGAAAGAGAAACACGATCGATTTTGGGAATATAAATAACTGTAACTCATCATATTATCACAGTTTGTGAGTAAACGCCAACTTCAGTTGCAAACTGATAACCGACTTACTCAATCTTAAAACTGTTTTATCACCGTAGCACAACTGATTGCTAATGTTCACAGAGCTGCTGTTCATCAGCAACAAGACTGCAAGTTCTTTGTACTCTGTCACAATAGTTTTGGTTGTGCTGCTGTGTCCAGCCACTGTGTGACTGTAACATGAGGTGCTCCTCAATGAATAAGAAATGAATGAAGCTAAATAATTAGCATGATTGCTTATAAAGCATTCATAACTTGATTTGGAGCCTCTGAAAAGTACAAAAATGCAGTGAAATACATCCATGAACCGAATAATTCAGCAACAAAAACTTAATTTTTATTCTGTGACAACAATATAAAGCAAGAAAGACCTCAAGCTCTTTCTCTTACCTTTCTGAATCTTTCTCTTGAGTCTCATTCTAGTTTCTCATCAAATACAACTAGTTCAGATGGTCATCTGGAGCTTTGGCGCATGCCGTTCCCCTGATCTCTTTCACCACATTTCCTGTCAATTTGTACCACAAAAAAAGAGGGAGAGAAAAAAATGACACGTGTTTTATGACAACCACTAGTAAGATTACTGATCAGTATTTCTTATGCATGTACGTACTGAAAGTTGGTACCATAGTTAACATATAAAAAACATTAAAAAAGGACAACATATCTAACAAAAGTTAACATAAACAGTGAATCTGAATCATTCATGAGCTTTGCAGATCTTTTGTAAGGAATGAAAAACATTTAATAATTTAAAGGCTAAAAGATATGTAAATTGCATTTTGGTGAGGAGATATTGGCTATAATGATAAGTACACCCAGCAATTTTCAGATATAAACACACGCAGGGACAGAAATGTACTTTCAGGCAGAACTATGATAATAAGCCTGCAAATAGTCGCTCATATTTCATGCTGTCATCTGGGCAGGAGAACAAGCACACATCATTTACAAACATGAAAGTAATTGTGCAAACAGCCCTTATTCTTCAGACCAACCATTTCATAAGTATGCTTTTAATAATTTTTGCAAATTTTCTACTTCTTAATGTTTGGAAACGACTCCAGCCCTGCTGCTTTTCATTGGAGCCGTCTAATCAGAGACTGGTTTGCACCTGCAGAACCAGGTGAATGCACTTAACTTTCGGCTAATACCGAGGTTGAAGTCATTTCCTAATAACAGGGTTTGAAATTGCTGTTTGAAGTGCTACGTGAGGTGAAACTGCTTCAGTACCAATCCTCTCATCACTTAGTGGTGACCTGATCAAAGATTGTGCCTGACAAAGGCGCTTATGTCATACGTGTGGATGTTCACTGTTAGATATAATGAGCAGAGCACTTTGGTCTCTGACAGGATAAGAGACCAGAGTAGAAACTGACAAACATGCACTCATGTCAGTCAGCACTTATCTGTCTGTGTACTCTGTACTCTTTCTTTAAAAGAGCCACATCATTGTGTTTATGCAAAGGGAATTCAGGCAACATGTTATTAACTTTAAACACACTCAGGCCATTTTAAAGGTAATATTACTTTAAAAACTAACTTGTTATATCACTGCTGTTATAATATCAAAATCCCTTTCAATTTAGCTTAGCAATTTGGGTCAGTTCATCAGTTGTGTGCATTATAACCTCTGGTTTTATTGACTTTACCTCAGTGCATAATAAGTTGATATTGCCAGCCTCTCCTTTAACCCCTTAACCAGAAACAAACCAATTTGTTGTTCTCTGATCAACAGTTTTGGGGCTCAATCACAGTTGTACCTTTGTCCTACACATAGCTTTGCTGACTGATTTTTCATACAAAGAGCTGAAGTGAAACCAAGTGATAAAAATAGGTGCACTGAAAGCCACTTTTCTGTGTGTTTCATGCTGTTTTAATTTTAATTCTTTGTGGGGGTTTTTCATGCTTCTTGCTTCATCCACCTTTCAAAATCAAAATTAAAATCATCCACTTATAGACACCATCAACCACATCAAGCTGTTGGTCATTTGAATGACTGCATATGTTGTATACCCAGAATCCTTCACAATAAGCGAATACAGGTTTGAATCCCCCATTAGCCAAACTAAAAGCTAGCTAACAGTATCACTGGTATTTTGTTAGCTAACCTAAAAGCTAGCTAGCAGTAGCACTGGTATTTTTTTCCTTCTCAGCACAAGTTTTGTGGAGTTTAGCTTGCAGGGAGTTATTGTAAATGTCAGGTAAAGATCCTTAACTTACATATATCCTATAAATACTCTAAAAGAAGTAAAAAAAACAATCAATCTGCATCTACTAAAACTGATTTCACTCACACAATTTATGTTTTTGCATAGTGCCAATTCAGAACAACAGTTGCCTCAAAGTGCTTTATACTATAAGTCTTATAGTATAAGATAACCAACAGTCCGACTGACAATCCCTTATGAGCAAGAACTTGGTGATGGTGGGAAAGAAGAACTCCCATTCAACAGGAAAAGACACTTCGGCATAACCAGGTTCAGGGAAGGTCGGCTGTTTGAGGCAAATGTTTGGGGGTCAAGGGAAAGAGGAAAAAATGAGAGAATAGCAAGACTGAGAGCAAAAGAACTTGAGCCTGTAGCAGTATAATTAAGGGATGGTTCAGTCATCAGATCCATGGGACTGGTTCACTAAGGAGACGGGTGTGCTAAGAAGTCAGAGTGAGCCACACCAGACATTAGTTACTACAATGAAAAAGTAATGTAGGCCAGTTTTTGCTGTAAAATCTGTTCTTATTTTCAGAAATCGCACTTGGTAGCTTTCTTTTATTTAAATATACAGATTTCTCAGCTTCTAATGCAGTTGTTTCTTTCTCTCTTTCAGCCTGAGGAAGAATTTCGGGATAAACTGTCCCCCATTTACATCAGCCTTAATTTCAGTTTGGATCCACAGGCCCCGCTAGACCAACATGGCCTCAGACCCATCCTCAATTACGAGACAGAACAGCTCATAAAGCAGAAGGTATGTACATCATCTAATGATAGGATAATGCAAAACGCTGTGACAATACACTGTTGTATGCATGTAGAAACAGATGCAGGGATGGTAGAGTTAAACAAGCAGTTTGAAGATGTTGCCTATTATTATTACTAATAATAATAATAATAATAATAATAATAATAATAATAATAATAATAATAATAATAATGTTATTCTCGCAATTAAAAGCCGAAATGCTACAGTTTGGTGGTGCCAGTAGCGCCTGTAAAGCACAACATCAGGCATTTTAAGCAAAACAGCAAATACAAATCAAAACCTGTTTAAACCCTCTGTTGCTAATGCGAGTATTAGGAATTGGTCATTGAGATAAAGTATTTCTTCAGGTCTCATTAAACCACTTCAGAAGAAAGTGGGCAACACAAACCACATATATCTGATTGCAGCTGTGCTGTAGGGAAGTGGGTGTGTCATGCATAGGGTTAAAGTTAGTGTAATGGTGAGGGTGGTGGTGTCATGAACTTGGTTTGCAAGGCTGCAGCTGGATGCTTCTACAGCAAGCTGTGGAGCAATTTTATGGCGGATTACAGTTTCTCCATATCCTGCACTATTAAAAAGGCGAGAGGAGCCTCAGCTTACCCAAAATTATTGGTGACAATAATTTTAGTGCAGTTTCTTTGAAAACACTGGATTTTTAATGATTACTTCAGCAAAGACATTGCCTTACAATTCAACCATCTTTCTAAAATGAAACCCGTGTTGTGGTCTGGAAGTTATCTGACTGTCTGCTGGACACCTTTCCCGGACTTTCTAGCATGTGGTGTTGGTTACTAGGACCACTTCCTGAGTTAACTAGCCATTGTGCAGAGGATTGTATGTGCTCCTGCCATTAACAGCACGATACAAAAAGTATATCATTTACTTATGGATAAACAAATGCACTACCAGCACCCTCCTTCCTAATTTAACCTTACCAAAACCTTCCCAAACATGATGGTCGAGCCTCACCTGTGCACATTTATTTAAATCTTGCAATGAAAGCTTCAGTGGAGATCGTATGCTTCATGTGTGCCGCATATTTACTTGCAAAGTCTGTTTTTTGCACTTTGTTTTTGTGAACATGGCATCTGTCCCACCTATTTTCTCCTCTTTTTCTGTCAGCTTTGTAGAGTGAACGACCCAAAGGAAGGATGCAAAGCAGACTGATAAGAAAAAATTAACCTTGAAGTCTGGCTTAAAAGCAAAAACACCAAATTTAGCACACAGCAGAAATCCAAGAGTTCCAGGAAAAACTGAAAGAGCAAGAGGGAAGATAGACAGATGCTTAGAGGGACTATGTGTCTGTCTGTGGGGAAGGACAGAACTATATATACACACTGAGGACTAACTGGGAATTGAAAACAAGACAAAAAGTAATCAAGACAATCACAGGGGAGGAAGTTAAACTGAAAGCAAGACACACGAGACGACTAGTTATCAAGTAAATTAGGAAAAAGAACTCAGCTAAATACAGAGACAAGGAAACTATCAGTAGGAAGACATGAAGGCTAACTTAAAGAGAACAAGCAAACTATAAGTACATCACAAAACTGAAAGGCACTACAAGAATAAGAATAAACAAGGCCGGGACCCAAAATAAAGGCAATGCAAGAAACTTCAAATACTAGAATAAACAAAACCCCAAACTCAGGTGTATTAACTATGGATACAAACTCAACCATGTGATGCATCCCAGGGGTTCATAACATTTCCCTTTTCTGCTGTGTCTTGGATGCATTTTTAACGTAACCCTTTGAAAACTGTCTTTGAAGTCTAAAGTCTCTGAGGATAAGAAGTGTGTGCTTCTGTAAAAGTGTAGAGTCTGTCTGTACTGTATATCACATTACCACACCAAAATCCTAGACCACACCACTTATATGGCCACACGCCGTGCTTCTTAGGGTTTAACCAGATGGTCGCCACAAATGTTACCAGATGAAGGGAGAGCAAGGGGAGTGAGGATGCTCTACCAAGCAACCTAAAGTCATGTTTGTTCCATACATGGTGAAGTCACGGCTCACTCTTACTTTTCATATAGGAACATGACTTGATTGGCAAGGACAGAGGCTAGCATTGGCCCTTCTATAGTAGCGAAGCCCATATGGTTAGAGGTTGCGGGTCGGCACTGTTAAATCAAGAGCTGCGTTCTGCTCTCTGGTCTCTGTTGGCAATTCCTTTGCGTGCGTTTCATATACGAAGAGTTGGAAGGTTTATGGAGGACTTGCGAGTCATGGCTCTGCAAAAACACAGAGGGGGGACTGACAGCTCCGTTTGGGCGGGGTGGTGCTCAGCTCACAGACATCTGGTTGTGGTTTGTTTATGTATGTTGCCAGTGGTCTCCTCCACCAGGCAAGAGCCAGGGCCTGCAAATGTGCACATGTTTATGTGAGGTATATAAGCTGAAGTGAGTGTGTGATGTGGGTGTGTAAGTGTGCACTACATGTGCTTGTAATTGGAGTTTTGTAATATTGAGTGCACCAAACTTTTTTGAGTTCGGAATCCTTAAAGGAAAAATTACCAGGTTCATCTGTTGATCTCCCGTTTTAGCCGTCCTTTGCATAAAAGCTAAGATTTTGTTGAGTTGTATGCTTCCACTGAAGCAGATTTGTGACACGGAGTAAGATTTATTGGCATTATGATATAATTAGATAAAGCTGCAGACTTCTTAATCAATTAGAAATATCACTCTTCCTTTAGTTTCCAACACAGCTTTAATGAGTAAGCAACCTAAACCATGCTTACTGTGTGTTAGCAAAGTCACACCTCATCAGCTGTGTTTTTCCTATGGTGGCTTTGGTTACCTGCATCAGACTGCAAGTAAATTCAGCACAGAGTTGCCCCCTGATTGCTTTTATTTTCTTTGCTCCTTTGCTGTGAAGGATGCGTACTCCAACATGATAATTTGCCCCAACATACGTCAAAGCTTTAAAAACTACCTGATGACAGAAGACCAAGTCACAAACTTTCCTCCATAGTAAAGTAACCCCACTGAGGGTTTGTGGGGTTTAACCCTTGTTATTTTTCTTCGCCATACTTTTTGTGAGACAGGGTTTAGAACTACAAGTCCCATAATGCTTTACATTGTGAACTACAGTTTGAGCCCTGTTATTTTCACTCTCTGTGTTCACATAATGCCAAATTAGCACCAGTGAAAATTTCCTCAGTCAGCTGTCAGTAATTGCCATGAGCTGTGTACCCATAGACACTAATGCTGTGGACAGATTTGCTGCTACGCCTTTCTAGACAAAATCAGTTTCACTGCTTTTTACTGCGTCCAGACAGGCTTATATATAGTAAACTGCAGGACTACAGGACACTTAATCAGAGCGTAAAGGCCATTGATAAACTTGATAATGCTTCAGTGATGTTGCCATGCATTTCACGTTAGAACATTGCTGGGTGTGGTGACAGTACAATAGCCCACAACAACCACACCAGCAACTACAGGGATACTGCAGAAAATTGAAATGATGTCAGAGCTCATTATTCACTGTATTAATGGCTTTTCACTAATATCCAGTTAATTAATTTCTGTTCTGTAATTGCTTTGTTATATTACAATGTTTAGTGAGAATGACACAGTCTGCTGAGCTGTCAATGACTAGTCCAGTTAATGAGTTCATTTTATCATCATTGTTTTTGTGTTGGGGAAAGAGTCAGACGTCCATTGGAGCAGAATTAGTCTCTCGTCTGCTGTCGTAGCTGGAAAGACCTTCTATCCAAACCATTATGAGACTTTGTGTCTGGGTCCAGATGAATGTGTCTCTTCAGTACATTTCCAAGCTGTTGATGTGCTCTTAAAGGTCTTGCAGTTCAAAAAATGAAACATGTATATTGTATTTGCATTTAAAGAAGGGTTGACGGCATATAGTTTTAGCCCTCTGAGGTCTAAGCCTAACCCTATATTTTGGAGAAAAACAGTGTTTGTGAAAATGATTATATCTCTTTGTCCTTGATTACCAAGACTTGGGAAATGAATTTCATAAAAACTTTTTATCTGGGATGAGCGTTAAGGTTAGGGTTGTTGACGATGAGGACTTCAGGAGGTTAAGATCTTCTCTTTTGTATAATGTCGCTTGGGTCAATGGTTATGACACATGTCATTAATTTCCAGTAAATTGTTTTGAAACTGAACTTATGCCAGATCTAATTGTGATGCTGTTTGGAGTTTTCACTGTAACATGAAGTTGATGGCAGTAGAATAGCCTGCTCCTTTAAGATCTGGAGGGAAACATGCTTTACATTTGTGAGGATCAAGAGATGAAAGTGAACGACAGATGAAGAGTTTTTAGAAGGAAGAGATTATAGGTTAGAGCTCATCACTTGATCTTAGTAAGTGTATCACAGAGCATGTTATTCTCAGTGGTGCAGTCACAGCGACGCCCCATAAGCAGCACTGCACTCACCAACACAAACAGTCAACAGGCCAAATCAGACAATGATTCCACTCTTTTTTTTTAACCACATTCACACATGTTGGCTGATATTGACCTAATTCTCTGACCCTACGTCTTACCTCTCATGACTCCCAGTATATAAGGCTGGCCCAGAGTACTTATGTAGAAAACAATAAAGAATCGCAATATAGTACTGGGCCGTCAAGCAGCTGTGTTTAGTTGTAAGTGGCCAAACTCAAAGATCTCAAAGAGTGTAGACTATCAGAATGTGAGGGAGGTGTCTGCTTAGGCTTCTGCAACCTGGATAAGCCAAAGCAAATGGATGGATGGACTACATGAATGAATTTTATCAATGCACGTGGATGGTAACTTATTTTAGGCAACTATAATTACAGCAGCTCAGTTAAACTCAGTTCTTACCCACATAAGAACTGAGTTGCATAAGGTCAAAGATCACTTTGCCATTGTAATGTTCTGCACATCTGCAAGCTGCTTTACCACCCACCTCCACCTCAGCTTCTCCTCTATCAGTGTCATATCTGTTGTCATTGAGTCAGGAATCTCCCAGAGCAGAGCCATGCTGCCAAGTATAAAATACTGCAGATGGGAAGAACTTTGACTACATGGTCTTGGCTAAATTTTATTACAGCTGAAACCAAAACAGATGAAGGGGAAGTTCTGTTATGCTCTGCATCCATCCTCCAATTCTATGTCTGTGCACATAAATCCAGTGCCGGTCGAAATGAACTCATATTAGCAAACACAGGTGACTGTGGGCGAGTTTTAACAGGAAGAGACTTCACGCTTAGAAGTGTACAGTGTATACCTGCATAGCATTTAGACTCAAGCATGTTTGTTATTAAATGGCCGATAGCATCTTGGGTCCTAAATAAATGTAAAACTAGGAACTTGAAGCAGGGATCTCCACTGAGACACTGTTAACCATTGCCAGGCTGATTCTTTGCTCTCTGTTGCATTCTTTGGGAATCTAATGATTCCCATATGTTGGAGAGACATGCCACAGCTACGATGACAGTAAAGCTACAAGGAAGAACAGAGAAGAGAAGACAGAAAAAAGGGAGAAAGGAGGGAATAAAGCAAAACGCTCAAGGGCACGTTAAAGAAAAACTATACTTCTAAATCAAATAACATTTATCTTGTACTGTGGTCATCTGTCACGTAAGACTAAAGGGCAGATTAATCCCTACTGCCTTTAAAATATGAGCTTTTCTCTGTTTTTGAAAAAGACTTTCCCACAAAAATGTAATACTTGTTAAGATGGAATTACCATCCTTTGATTCTCTTAAACCTTCCACCACCATATTTTCTCCCTTTTCTTCCTTCCCACATACGTGTAAGGCACGTATTACTTTTACTCTGCAGACATTAAAGGGTCATGTTTTCTCACAACTTCCCAGCATCTGGTAGATGCAAATATTGTTACAGTTTTTTGTGTGTATATAGAGGATATGTATAGTCTGTATCCTCTCTTATCCTTTCATTAAATCACAAATCTGTTGTTCTGGCTTCTGTCAACACCCACTTCCTCCAGAGCTTTTCTCTCCCTGTACCTTTTGATTTTACAAGGAACCAAATCTAACTTACTGCTCCTATTTATTCCATTTATCTCGGTCTTTTTTTTTCAGGCCCAGATTCAGCTCGATTGTGGAGATGACAACATCTGTGTCCCAGATCTAAAGCTGGCTGTTTATGGGTGAGAGGAAACCACCTGATCCAATAAACACAAGTTAAAACTGCTAGCCACCTGAAGCTAAACTGCCATAGTTTTGTCCCTCACGCAACAACAATTCTAATTATTCCAAGAAAAGCTTCGACTTTTTGCAGCCAGGAAGACCAACAGAAGTCGACATGTTGTCATTTGATGAAGTCAATATTGCTAAGCTGTTAGTAATCTTGCTCCTGGCTGTGTAGCTAATGCAAATCCAGCATTCACTCGTCTTTTAGCTCCGTTATGTTAACTTACTAACACTATCCATGCGGCGATGGGAATTAAGCAAAGAATAAAACACTTCCAGTTGTAACGTAATACAAAGTAGATAAGAGTGGTGAGAGTGAATCACAGAATTCGACACAGTTTTCAGGCCTTAAAACCAAAACAAGGAGCTGAAAGATGCTAAAATAGTGAACTTGGGGAAAATGATCATTTGCTCATTTTCTGTAGTATCATGACTAGTTTGCATATGAACTAAATACATATAAATACTGCAGTTTTAAAGGCTTGTTTCTTTTTAAACTGTTTTACATGAACAAAACTATAATAGCAATATCCATTTATACAGTCACACAATTCCCAGCAAGCAAACGAGCAAAGAAGAAAAACCCCTGTTATTGGCGAAGGGTTTGGGACAGGTGTAGATGTGGTTCCACCCGTTTTTCTTTTACTTTGACTCATCTGAAATAAATCCCCAAATGGAAATCTATTAATAGGAAGACTGTAACGCCTAAATGTTTCAGTCTTCATTTAAAAAGTAACACTGTTGCTGACAAACCGTCATTTTAACCTGTGACTTAAATGATAACCAAGCCATAGATTGGTTGTTTGGTGCATGTTAAAAGCTCAACAGTTATATTTGTTTGAATTATTTTATTTAATTTACTTTGAAAGTTTCAGTGTAGAAAAACAGAAAACGTGGAATGGAGGTCCTCTGGTTTTATGTTACTAAGTACTAAATAACTGGACACACAGGAAAAAAAGTGGTAACAGAATTAAACTTCATGCAAATTTCGAAGTTATTTATCTAATGAAATCACAAATTCTTAGCAAAACATAAAATAAAGACTTTAGCCATCAATTAACTCTGAGGTCTTACTCGTCACAGGTGATAACCCTAACACCCTAACCCCGACCCTCCCTACGTTTTTCAGAAAGTGTTTCACTTAGAATCATTTCTTTGTTTGTTTCTCTGTTTCCTGATTGTCAAGACTTGGGGAAAAATAATTTTGTAAAATTTAAAAAAACAACATATTTTGATGCAGATTAGGGTCTGGGTTGAATTTCTATAATTCTAATTCTATAGTTCTTTATAAAATAGTCATTTATTTAAAGAAGTTAAGGAAAAACATATGAAGATATAAGCCTGATACACACAGAGTGAATCCTCCACCAGTATCTGAGGTCTGGGTATCTTGGCGATGACCCTAAACCTGAGCTCAACCCTAACCCGGCACAATCAGTATATATTTACATATAAAACCATGCAGGGTTCAGGTTAGGCAGGTTAGTGTCATCGATGACTCAGACCTCGGAGGGTTAAAGAATGTGATCTGGATCCACTGCAGAACTGAATGAGCTTACATGTTTCACGAACTCCAGCTTGTCAGTCTTTTTCGCTGTCAGACATGATCACATCCCCCTCTCCCTCACTGAGGAAGAATAGGAGGTTGTTTACAGCTCAGAACATGCGTGCACTGGGGTAAAGATCTAGACTAATGACTCCTAGCTCTTGGCACAATAACATATCATTGTATATTAATCCTGAATCCTTGTTGCTGAATAGGCTCCAGCCAGATAGTTGGCTGTGCCTCAGCCCATTCACAAAGCGAACACACACTCCAGACTTTCTCCTCCCAGCCTGCCAGCTCTGATATGTGGACTGTTTTGCATTACATGGCCATGTGATTTCTCTTAGCTGTAGAAATACAATCAGTGCTAAAAGTTTCTCATGAAAAGTCAAAGATCTGCATTTGGAGCTGCCACAGGACCAAACTTGGAATGATTCAGCACTTCCACTAAAACACAGTTTCCCTTCACTGACTGTTGCACACAGCGATTTCCCTTCTTTGCCAAGAATTTGCAAACAGTGGGATGTTTAAGATTCATAACCTAAAGGTCTGTCGCTGGTGTTTTAGTTGTATCCTCTGGCTTTAATTATGCTTTTATGAGCTTCATGATCCACTGTTATATTTTTCCCAGCGAAGTCAGTGTAGTATAACGTGTCAGCTGTGAGCTGCTGATTCCTGCCCATTCCTGGCATCGGTGAGAGTCTGCTGTTTGTGGGATCAGAGTTGCTTCCTCTGCATTTGCTAAATTTGCCCAAGGTTAATTAAAATCATCTGGGTGTCGTCTTACCTAGTTTGGGGTCACTGTGTCCAGACCCCTTTTTTGGGGGCGGGGGGGAATGGAGTGAAAGATGAACCCCGGTTCCAACCTTCAGCCACGCTCCTTTCTTCCTTTCCTGCTCAATAGAAACGTGAATTTACTACTGCCAAGTGTAGCTGATGGGGGAGGGCCAGAGTTGAAGGGTGTCGAGTGGATTTATCACTTCTCTGAAAATGTGTTTGCACACAGGGGTGTCACTATGAAGTCGAAGAATAAGGTGGGGGTCGGTTTCCTGAGACAAATCACAGTGATCAGATTTGGGTCATTTCCCATGTCACTCATGACATGATATGTCGGAGAAAATGGCCTTTGGGGACAGACTGAAACAAAGATTCATTGTGTGGAAAGACTTTATGTCCCTGCTTTTCATTACGTTTTACCTTCTTTTGGGCCACGTTGGTCATGTCCTGCACCCAGTGACTTGACATAGATCTGGAAATGAAGGAAAAGTGAACTCTGCTGGCGTAGAAGCTGTGTGTGAAAGCTGCTGTTTTCAGTCATTTTGATTACAGTAAATAAACTAGCTTTTCAAGACGGAATAATAAATGGCCTGTGACAGTCAAGGGAACCAAAAGCCAGAAAATGAGTCTGACACCATGCAAGTGGCTGTATAAGGATGTACTTAGGACTTCACTATACTATGGTAAGATGGCATTATTATACAATCATCTATCATATATGATATCTGTGTATTTAAAAAAGGCATGTCAAATTCACTGTGGACCACACACAGCCCACTTTGATCTTAATTTTAAATCCCTGTGATAATTTCAACAGTACATCTCAGTTTCTCCGCATGATAAAGAAATGCTGCTGTAATCTATTACTATGACATGCTGGGCTTTTATTAAAAAAATAAATATGTCAAATTACAGAAGAAGTTTTGGTAGCTCATTCCCGAGACTGTCCTGAATTTATAAAACAGAAAGTTCTTGTGAATTCACTGATTTCTTTTCACTTTGAATATATATATATTTTTTTATATATTAAAAAAACATTTCTGTAGTAGATAGTTAATAAAACAGGAGGTTTTGATGAATTTAATTATTCATATATTACTTAATTACTTGTAGTATGAAAACTTGAAAACTTCGATTGGCAGAACCGAACATGAGTGAGAAACACTATGGAGAATTAAGCAGCTAAAGAGTCACAGATGAGTAGCTTCCTCAGGGGCTGCTGAAGAACAGAACAGATCTACAGGAGGGAGATTATAGTGCTTATTTTAATCGTGTGGCTTAAAGCAGACTGCAAATGATTGTTTGTTGACTGTGTAACTCTTGCACAATCAGACACTTTTTGTGCATTACGTAATCATTAGGATTGTGATATATTAACCTTCTGACCCTGACGTCTCATCACTGGTAATGACCCAACCCAGTCCCTGTGTTTTGGAGAAGAGTGTTTTCAATGTTAGCCTGACAGCACTAGTTTAGGGTTGGAGTCATTGTTGATGATGGGTACTTTGGTTACGGTTGGTTATAGTATATCACTTTAGGTTAATAAAAAATAAAAATCTGGTTCAAAAACTGTTTTTCTCTGATAAATCGATTCAATTCTCAGTGTTACATGGAACTTATGGTTTTATGTGCAACAGGAAGTCTGCATAAACTGTTCTTTTAACAGCTTTCAACAGCTTTCAAAAAGGTAAGGCTCAGTGAAAACGTAGTGATGATGTTGCGCTTCTCTTTGCCCAGTGACAAGACAGAGGTTTACTTGGGAGGCGAAAACTCCGTGAGCCTGACCTTCAATGCCAGGAACGAGGGAGAGGGAGGTGCGTACGAGGCTGAGCTCTATGTGGCGCTTCCCCCAGAGGCTGACTACAGCGGGATAGCACGCAACAACGTGGTGAGTCGGTGGCGTTTAAAAGGAGGTTTAAGTATCACGGTCAGAAGCACCGTGTTTTTTCATTCAAATGATAATTATGCATAAAAATGCTTTAATGCAAATAAAATGTGGAAATTATTTTGACTTTGCATAAAGTCAAAGGTCACTTTGCCATCGTAATGTTACGCTAAAAGAGTTTTCTCAACCTGACGCCCTCCTTGTTGAGTTAAAGCCGTGAAAGAACGTGAATACACTTACTACGTTTTGAATACATTTTTTGAAAGCCCTGAAATGCAGCTGGTTGGTAGAGTCACACTCTAACTCTAGTCAGAGTTTTGATTTATTATTCTAACAACTCGTGAGACTGAAGAAGTCACTTGGCTGAGTGACGAAACGTTTCTCACACTGAAAACGCTACGTCCAGATGAATCTTCTTTCCTTACCTGGATAGCTGAGCATGCATCAAGACAACAGCTCTTTAGCTTTTACAGCAGTACACTTAATAAAGTTAAATACATGATGGAGTTTTATTTCTTTGTGTCCTTTCCAGAGCTTGACTCAGCTGACCTGCAGCTACGAGGCAGAAAACCAGACCCGCTATCTCGTGTGTGATCTGGGAAACCCCATGAAGTCTGGTACCAGTGTAAGAGCCAATAAGACCCACATGTTATTTTTGGCCTTTCCCACTCTTTGTGTCTCAGTACAATTAAGCCAAGTTGACTTGCCTAATTCATACATAAGCAAACTCGACATGTTTTCTCACCGACCTGATAAAACCTGACAAACATTGCTTTTGTGTTGAAAGAGTTTTCATTCCTTGTTTCCAAAGTGGGCGTCTCTAAGAAAAAGAACCCAGACTCTATTTAACACATTTATTTCCTTTCTCATGTTCCCTGAAATAACTGCGTGAATTTTCTGTGGCTGTTTTTGTAGCTGTGGGCCGGTCTTCGCTTCACCATCCCCAGACTCAGTGATACTTACAATACTGTTCAGTTTGAGCTCCAGATACGAAGGTAGGCCACTTTTTAGGGATTCCAGTTCAAGTGGGATGGGGTATCTTTGGCAACTGCATACCAGTGGAGCAGATTTTAATCCAAAGTATTCTCTTAATTCTTATTATAAGCTACATACAGTTTTTTTTAACAAAAAATTCTTTAGGGCAACCAAGTAAATCTGTAATCATCACTGTTATTGTGATTCTGTGGTGTAGTGGTTAACACATTTGCATAATGATCCTCGGTTTGATTCTGGTAGGACGAACAGGAGTCACAAAGCCACTTCAGGGATTAGTGTACTCTTAGTGCTGCTCTGAAGCTCAGATAAATAGGAGGGTTATGCTGGGAATGGTATCCAGTGTAAAATCTGTGCCAAATCAAATATGCACATCCATCTGAACCCCCTCAGGAAATAACAGAGCAGTTAAACATACATACTACTAGTGCTAACTCATGCTGAAGTCAACCTCAGCTGATGTCATTGCCAGTCCACACCAGCTGACTTCTTTCTACACATGGTAAATCCCATATAGGGCATGCTATTAGGCTGCTTTAGCTGCTTTCAACGTTGCTGCACCTCAACCCCAGCTCCTTGGTCTATTCAGTTCAGTTTTATTTATACAGCACAACATCAGTCACCTCAAGATGCTTTATATTGTAAGGTGGACCCTACAATAATACATACAGAGAAAACCCAACAGTCATATGACCCCCTATGAGCAAGCACTTTGGTGACAGTGGGAAGGAAAAACTCCCCTTTAACAGGCTGCTGTCACGATGCCTGCTCTGTTCTTCCTAGGATTTTTTTGGAAGGGTTGAAATTTGGATTTCCATTGAAACCAAAACAAATTACACAATGTGTCAATAAAGACTTTCAACCTGAATATTTCATTCATGAAGACTTGATGTCTGAGTTAAGTGATCCCTTCATTTTTTGA
This sequence comes from Maylandia zebra, assembly GCF_041146795.1. Classification (NCBI taxonomy): domain Eukaryota; kingdom Metazoa; phylum Chordata; class Actinopteri; order Cichliformes; family Cichlidae; genus Maylandia; species Maylandia zebra. The sequence continues at coordinate 9,076,622 of NC_135171.1, read as the reverse complement.
GTAGCATTTAAGTTGCTGCAGATGGAAACAGCCTGTTTTAGTGATCCTGACTGAACCGCGGTTAATGTGGCTGCGTTGTAGTGATATCACACCAGCAAACATTTTGATGTTGAGAAGGTGATGGTGATCCACATCTAGTCTTCCAAACTGAAAGTTGTACTAAGTTTGGAAATTCTTAACCTGAACAAACTGAAATTGACAAAACACGCTTCATTGAGACAAGAGGAAGAACGCCAAGAAAAAAATGTTACTCATCCTACCAAAAAAAGGGACTGTGGACCTGGAAAGTGACCTGGATACTCTGGCTCCTCTAAAAATAAAGGCTCCATATGAGAAATACTCAGCAACGCGTACCTTAAAGCAGTTAACCTGTAAGCTGGAGAGGAAATGGCATCCTGCTAATTTAAAAGATCTTTTTTTTTAGCTTGGAAAAAGAGTTTGTTGCTCTATTTCTGTGGAAAGTGAACAAGATTTTCTCCAGCAACTAGAAAACACCTTTTGTAAAGTTAGAACATCTTACGATTTGTCACTGATTCAGTGCTGAAAACAAGAACAACCCCAGGTTTATTTAGTCAGAGCTTCGTTGAGCCAAATACTCTTTGAATCTGAATTAAAATGACTTTGTTCACAAGTAAAATTTTAACCATTAAAGAAAAAAAAAAGATTCATAATGAGCAGCTACTTCCAGTACTACTGATATTTATTTAGACTCATTCTCTCTGATTGAACTTTCTGTAATAACTTCAGTAATTACTTCCTCCAAACCAGCAATGCATCTACTAATGTGGGGTCTTTATGTTGTGTGTTTGAATATTAAATTCAAATTCAAATTCAAATTTTATTTGTCACACACACACAACCATACACAGTATGACATGGGGGTGAAATGCTTGTAGCTGTACAATGCCCGACCATTAAATGACAGAAGAAAAGTTTTACAATATTTACAATTTACTACAAAAATTTACAAATTAACTTAGGAATTTACAGTAAAGAATGTGCAAATAGCAGAAGAGATTATAAAGATAAGGATTATAAATTATAGGAATTATAGGATTATAGGAAATGTGTGGTGGTGCGTGTGGTGACGTGTTTGGGAGAGTCCAGTCCTACACCTGGTTCAGGCCCCGAATAGCCTGGGGGAAGAAGCTCCTCCTCATTCTCTCTGTTTTGGCCTTAAGGGAGCGGAAGCGCTTCCCAGACCTCAACAGTGAGAAGAGTCCATTGTTGGGATGGGAGAGGTCCATCATAATCTTCCTAGCTTTGGACTTGCACCGCTTGGTGTAGATGGACAGCAGGTCAGGGAGCTCTGATTGAATGATGCGTTCTGCCGAGCGCACCACCCTTTGCAGATCTCGTCTGTCCTGATTGGTGCTGTTCCCAAACCAGGTGCAGATGTTTAACGTCAGGACGCTCTCGATGGTGCAGGAGTAGAAGTTCTTGAGCACCTTCAGCGGCAGATGGAAGTCTCTATTAGCGTGCAAAATAACTTAAACTCCCACTGGTTAAATAATACCTCATGTGAAAATACATGTTCCTACTGTGTTATCCAAATATTTTTGATTCATTTTATCTTGTAGGGTTTTTTGGTAGCATTTGCAAAGTTAGTTTTATATATATATATATATGTTTAATAACTTCTCAGCTCGCTTCACTAAAAGTCTACAAAATTCAGGTTTGTAAAGCTGTTTAATGCTTCTTGATCAGGTGATCAGGGCTGTTTCAGTAACATTACGTTTTTGTGGTTTGTTCTAGTAAAAATGCAAATAACTCTGAGAGCGAAGTGGTGTTTTATGAGCTGAAGGTCTCTGCCATGGCTGACATCATTCTCCAGGGGTGAGGCTTCACTTTAGACACATAACTATGACATCATTTTTCTTAACCTTCATTCTTGCCAAGATAAAAGTGTGACTGTGCCGTTTGCAGTGTTTCTCGGCCAGACAAAGTCATCTTTCCTCCTCCCAACTGGACTGTGCGACAGGGTCTGGGGGAGGAGCAGGAGATCGGCCCTGAGCTTCAGCAGGTCTTCGAGGTAAAAATAACATCTACGATACACAAGAAGCTAGTCCTATCACGTTTGCACACTGAAACATAGAAGAGTAATACATTCAAAATATTCACCAACTTTTAATGTGAGTATAGTAGTGTTGGTGAGCTTAAATTAATAGTCGTGTAAAATAGGAGCTCGGCTATTTCACTAAAACATTTTGCACTGTGAAAAAGAAGCTAACATTATCTTCTGAGGCTTAAAACGTCAGCTGTGGTTACAAAAAAAGTACACATAGGTGCCAGTGTTCACAGGAATGACTGTCCAAGAGCTGCATCTCAGACTCTACAGGCCTCAGTTAGCATGTTAAATATTGAAATTCATGACAGTACAATTAGGAAAAGACTGAACGTCTTTTAAAAAACAAATTGTCTCTTCTCTCCAGCAAGAAAATAGAATGGTTACAGTTTTGTAATGTTGCATCTAAACGAACCAAAAGACTTCTGAAACAAGGTGGTGACATTTTGCCATAATGCGCAGTGGCATATTTGGAAAATACCTCAGACCAGATGTCAAACACGGTGGTGGAGGGTTGATGATTTGGGCTTGTTTTTTGGAATATTGGAGTCACCAAGTCAGGCATGAACTCCTCTGTATAAATATTCCAGAATAAAATCTCAGGCCATCTGCCTAACAGACAGATCAACAACAGGAAAATGATAACAAGCATAGCAGCAAATCTACAATAGAGTAGTTGAAAAAAGAATCAAGGTGTTGCAATGGCTGAGACAAAATCCAGACCCCAACCTGAATGAACTGCTGTGCATAAACCAAAGCCTGTAAACCTCCAGCAACGTAAAGAAGAGTGGGTCAAAATGCCTCCACAGCTATGTGAGAGACTAAAAGTTAATACTGCTTAAGGTTGTTCTACAAGGTAAATAGGGAGCTGTTCATAAGCCATAATCATTAGTTTTTCTTATGCTCTTTCTGTATGTTTATGTGTTTTAAATGATCTTATTCTTCATTTTGTTTTATTTTTACTATTATGTGTCATTACAAAAAGTTGCAAATCTTCAAACTTGAGAGCCTGAAAGATCCTGGACTTTTTCAGATCTGTGAAGATCTGAGGAGTTCAGTTCTAAAACAAACTGGCAGGTGATTAAACTCTAGTGAGGGAATTCCTCCTTCTAACGTCACCATCCAGAAAAAGGAGGCGTCCTGAGTAACATTCCTGTGTAAAGACCGAAGCATCAATCGTCAACTGATTATCACTGCAAAATTACCACACTCCTCAGTGACACTAACACTTATGAGACCCCCATAAGCAGATACAAGAAGAAAGTCATGCATATGCAGGGTGTAACATCTCGGTGTAGGCATCAGTATGTATGGTGGTCAGTAGCTTTTTCCCTTTTAAGCTGTTGTATGCAATTCATGTCTTTCATCTAGTAGCTGCTTGTGTCTTACATTAAGAACTCATAAGTGTTGCTGTAAAATATTACCACACTCCTTAAATTGTTGAAAAGTGTGGTCATTTTGGAGTGATAATCAGATGAATTGAGAACAGCACTGCACCTCCCCTTGTCAGCTGGTAATATTGAGATGCGTCGGTCTTAACTAAGATGTGCGATAGTCTTCTTTTCCTTAAAAATGTGGCTACAAGGGGTTTCAAAGTGGGTCTCCTCCACTAGTGGATAATAACCTGGGTGCGTTTGTTCACAAGTAATCTGGTAGGATAAATCCAGTCAGAACGGATCCTGAAACCTGTTCAAAGGGAAAACAGGATTACCTGATTGGATAAGATCAGATAATCCAATAGTTTTTGGGTTTTTAAAAAAAATCTAGATCAAACCTCCAGTTTGTCTTGTTCATTTCTTCTTTTGAACAACCAGGACAAAAGTGAACTGGATGACGTGATCCATGGAAAGGAAAAAGCCGGTTCATTTTATCCGGGCTACATCTGTTGAACAACTGGACCACTTGTTTTAGAACTGAAGAGAGGTGAAACGTTCACAAACCAGTCCAGTCGGCTTCTTTTATTAAGCTCTCAAGACTATCATGACGTGGATGGCTGTGCTGGCGCGCTTGATACAGTCAAACATTGCTAATGTCATTTCACGCGTAGGACTTGTTTCCTTTTACTAAAATCACAATGCAAGGGAGTTTGTTTGTAAAGTGCAGTACACAATGTACAGTGTACTAAAAGAAGACACAGTATAACATGTTAAACTCTTTCTCAGTTGGTGAATAACGGTCCCAGTGTGGTGAGCCAGACATCTTTAGTGGTGAAATGTCCCCTGAAGGCTCATGGTCACTGGCTGCTCTACCCTCTGGAGGTGGTCACTGAGGGTCCACTCAGCTGCTTCTCCAAAACAACCTTAAATGCACTGAAACTTAAGGTGAGGACACACACTTACACCTTTGTTGTTAGTCTATTCTTGACTGTGAACACTGGCTTGTGTTTGCTAATGACTCCTAATGTATTTATGTTTACAGCTTCAGCCTGGGGCAGTAGAGGGTCCAGCATCACTGAAGTCCAATGTTGAGCACCGCATCCAGAAGAGGGACGTGCACAGAGATCCTCTGGCTGAACAAGGAAACCTGGTGAGACATTACAGAATATAGAAATTCAACCTGTGAAGGAGTTTTACAGAGAACATGTACTGTTCTTTGATTAATGAATGGAAATGCTTGATTACAGATTCTAGCTGCAGCTAACTCAGCTTAAAGCCATCAGGAGCTAAGCAGAGTCTGACATCTCTGTGCACTTCATGCCAAACCTTCACTGTAGCACCATAACCTATGTATAGCCTAGCTTAGCACAAACACACACAGCAGGGTAAGTTCGTAGCAAACCTAGCTAAATTCAAGTTTAAACTGAATATCCAACTTTATTCCTTCTTCTGCAACCTTGTGACAACATTTGCTCCTCATCAGTGGACGTCATGTGTCCCTTAAAGACACGGGTCATGTTTGTCTCTGTCCTCAGTGTCTGACACGTGGGTGGAGAGTAGTGGCGAGATTAGCTTGCAGATCCCAAACACTTTAAAACAAAAGCTCTTTTGTTGGGTGTCGAGTCTCTCTGAGTTTCTACGGGACTGTGTTTACTGTAGTGTTCAGTGGTATTTACACATGTATGCAATGCACTGAAACCAAAAGATGCAAATGAGACTGCAGAAAGGAGTAGCTCTGCCTTTTCTTGTTCTGATTCGATTGTTTGTTTCAACAGAGGAAATGGAAATAAAGATGATGAGCTCTGGTCAACATCGACAGCTGCTTGCTGTAATTGTTTGTGAGAAGAAGTTAATTACGTTTGTGATTTACTGAGTTATTTTTGTGCGGCTGACATTTGACAGCTCATCTCTAATGGCACTCGGATGAAACCAAACAACCTTAGCACACAGAAATGTTTCGAATAAACCGTGCTGCACAGTGGGAATTCTAAAAACTAAAGTATTTTTAGTATTAATGAATTGGTGCTAACTTAATAGAAGTTCACAGGTCAGTGTGAACAACAGTTACACACTCCCAGAAGAAAGTTAGGGCTGCAGAATACTGTACATGTGCATTGTTGGGTTATTTTTAAGAGATAAAAAGCTTTAATTTTGATAACTTGTAGCTTCAGTGACTTGCTGTGGTATGTGACAGTCACTAGTTTTGTTTCCAACATATCACACAGTCTGCCATGCAATGCACGATTGTTGTAGGCAATTCAATTCAATTCAATTTTATTTATATAGCGCCAAATCACAACATAAGTCGCCTCAAGGCGCTTCATAGATACAGAGAAAAACCCAACAATCATATGACCCCCTATGAGCAAGCACTTTGGCGACAGTGGGAAGGAAAAACTCCCTTTTAACAGGAAGAAACCTCCGGCAGAACCAGGCTCAGGGAGGGGCGGGGCCATCTGCTGTGATTGGTTGGGGTGAGAGAAGGAAGACAGGATAAAGACGTGCTGTGGAAGAGAGACAGAGGTTAATAACAGATATGATTCAATGCAGAGAGGTCTGTTAACACATAGTGAGTGAGAAAGGTGACTGGAAAGGAAAAACTCAATGCATCATGGGAATCCCCCGGCAGCCTACGTCTATTGCAGCATAACTAAGGGAGGATTCAGGGTCACCTGGTCCAGCCCTAACTATATGCTTTAGCAAAAAGGAAAGTTTTAAGCCTAATCTTGAAAGTAGAGATAGTGTCTGTCTCCCAAATCCAAACTGGAAGCTGGTTCCACAGAAGAGGGGCCTGAAAACTGAAGGCTCTGCCTCCCATTCTACTTTTAAATACTCTAGGAACAACAAGTAGGCCTGCAGAGCGAGAGCGAAGTGCTCTAACAGGGTGATATGGTACTACAAGGTCATTAAGATAAGATGGGGCCTGATTATTTAAGACCTTGTATGTGAGGAGCAGGATTTTGAATTCAATTCTGGATTTAACAGGAAGCCAATGAAGGGAAGCCAAAACAGGAGAAATATGCTCTCTCTTTCTAGTCCCTGTCAGGACTCTTGCTGCAGCATTTTGGATTAGCTGAAGGCTTTTCAGTGAGTTTTTTGGACATCCTGATAATAATGAATTACAGTAGTCCAGCCTGGAAGTAATAAATGCATGAACTAGTTTTTCAGCGTCACTCTGAGACAGGATATTTCTAATTTTAGAGATGATGCACAAATGGAAGAAAGCAGTCTTACATATTTGTTTAATATGTGCGTTGAAGGACATGTCCTGGTCAAAAATGACTCCAAGGTTCCTCACAGCGTTACTGGAGGCCAAGGTAATGCCATCCAGAGTAAGAATCTGGTTAGATACCATATTTCTAAGCTTTCCAGGGCCGAGTACAATAACCTCAGTTTTATCTGAATTAAGAAGCAGAAAGTTAGCGGCCATCCAGGTCTTTATGTCTTTAAGACATTCCTGCAATTTAACTCATTGGTGTGTGTTATCTGGCTTCATGGACAGGCACAGGGAGACTAACGCTTCCATGAGGAAACTAGAAACCCAGACAGTGTGGTTCATTCATAATCATAAAACACACCAACACTGTTGGTTATATATCATATTTCTACACATATGAACCGTTCATGACCCCTGGAATCATTTATGGATTTCTCTCTTTTGGGGCTTATGGGAGGCACATCTTGTTGGTGTAGGTAGGGTTAGGACAGGCTGTATTCACGATGTGAACCCTACTCAGTTGGTAATTGTTGATTTCAAAGGGACACTTTAGACCCTCTTGGCTTTTTAAAAATATATAGGGTTTGGGTTTAGGGCTGGGGTTTCACTGACAATGACTTACACCTCACAGGGTTAAACTGAAAGCTGAAATATTAAATAAACAACAACATTACTTTGTTCAATACACGACTTTACTCATTTACACACATCACAGGAGTTTCAGTGTGTGCTGTGGGGATCTGAGAACAGAGGCATGTGAATTGCCAGCAATCTTCTTTTGATTATATCCAAAGAATGAAGTTCAGTTTTTAGTCAGTGGGATTTTGAATGAAGTTTTCTTGGCGCTCAAACTGGTTCATATCAACTCTGTATAGAGCACCGGTGACTTTGACATCTTATATCATCACTGCACTGTAATCTGCTCTTACTCTGTCACTGTGCTGCCAAAACCATTTAACTGTGTGAGCCTTTCCAGAGGACCCGTCTTATTTTTAGAACATGTTTCAACATTTTAGCTTAATTCAAAGTCATAATAACTGACAATACTAATGCTAAGCATAATACAAAGAAACATAATCTCTGTTTATCCATGTGTTTATATTGCTACAAAAACGACTGTTAGGGTTTATGGTTATGCAGTTATATCACAGCATGTGAGGTATTCTCTTCTATATCGAAGATGGGGCTGTTTCTGTATAGTTCTTACAGGAAATTTGTCTTGAGCTTAGAGTCACTGCCACTCCGAATATTGACTGCCAGATGATGCATTGAAGTGCCAAAGCTCACAAAGTACGGAAGTACACTCAACAAATCATCCTACAAATCAGGAACGTTTAAAAGACTTTTGCAGGCTTCTCAGTCCCTGAGGCTGTGAGAATTAACGCTTAACAGTGAAATTGACAAATGGAAAACTTTTTATCAAACTAAGGAAAGTAAAGCACATGTATGCAAATGCATCATGTAGTAGAAAAATCCTTGCATGGTTTTTTTTTTTGTTTAAATTGCTGTTGTGAGGGCAGTAATTAGTCATTAGTAATGAAAGAAATGACGGTGAATGGTTAACTGGAATGTGCTGTGCCTGCTCTGTCCCTCTGTAGACATGCAGTACAGTGGAGTGCTGGCAGCTGCAGTGTAATGTGGGGCTGCTGCAGAGAGGACGAAGTGTCATCCTGACTGTACGCTCAAGAGTCTGGGCTGAAACGTTCATGGAGGTGAGACTACAGGTCTTTGAACTCTGCATTACTGCTCTGTAGTGTCAGTCATGTCTTTCAAGTTTGAGAAGAAGAAACTCAACTAAGGAACAGACTAGAGCGGATGAAGGCGAGAACCTGCAGGAGTCTGTGCTCATGCTGCCCTCTGTCGACCGACAAAAACAGACAGTGTGTCTCATCCACATTAGATCATTATTCATACCTAACAGTTTTCCTAATGAACTTAATAGGCTTTCTACTGTTAATTGTGACATTTTATAATTAAATTTTGAGCCTACTATAACCCACAGTACAGAGTAGATGATGTATGGAACGATAAACTAATATTTAAAGAAATAGTACGAAACTGATTTCGCAGAAATCACAGAGGCTTTTGATTTTCCTTAGATACAAAAAAGTTTCCTCATTAAACTTTTGTTTATCGATCGTCCACAGCGAGCCTATAAGCAGTACACGCTGGAGTGCTCCGTTCACTTCAGCGTGGACAGGATGCCGTATTCTGTTTCTCCCACATTAAAGCCATCAGGATCCAAAAAGGTAACATCAACAGCTTTTTTCTGTGTTTTTACAATTTCACAAGCTCTTTAGATTTTTCATTTACAAATGAAAATCAGTGCACGGTGGATCAGTTCTGCGGTTTCCTGTTGTTCAGGTGGCGACTGCTGTGATGTGGAATAAACCCAACAGTCAGTACTCGGTTCCTGTGTGGATCATCATCCTGGCTGTTCTAGCTGGGTTGCTGTTGCTGGCCTTGCTCATATACTTACTTTACAAGGTAACAAGGTGTTCAAATACCCTACTTTTAGCATGATCACAGAAAAACAGCTCTGGAATAACTTGGTTGTTACACATTGCAGTTTTTGTAATATTCTTGATAAATATGAGATTGACAGCACTAACCTTCGGGCTTTTCTGCTCTACTGAGTTACAGCCTGAGCCAAAGACCCCAAAAACAGATTTTTGTTTCTTTAGTCAGTTTGTTTACTTATAACTGCTGAAAGCTGTGATCTGAACTAAAGCTGTGCTTGCAGGACACGGAAATTGTAAGATTGTCTTTCAGTTGTTACTGCGGGAACAAAAACCCAACAAAAACCATTACAGAAGCAAGAAAAACAATGTGTTGTAGAAAAATCAGTATGGCTGTCATTAGATAGTGTTTGTGGATTGACCAGATATTGTAAAAGTGACTATTCTTTAAGAGTTGTGAGTTGCATTTTGGGTAAGTTATCAGGGAACAGTGTATTTTTTTACACGTATCAGTTGTGAAGCTCACACGTTATTATTGTTTTGCATCTAATCTCTTCATCCTTTGCTTTAGATGGGCTTCTTTAAAAGATCAGACCCATACGGTACGACCATGGAAAAGGCCAAACTCAAACCCCAGGCGTCCTCTGAAGCTTAGATCTGAACGGAGCCTCCACCTGCAGCTGTTCCAAAGAACTGGAAGTATTGTCGCATTCCCAAAAAAATAACGGAAATTCCTAATTATAAGCAGGCCACCCATTCATGAAGGGACAGTTATGGGTGCTGTATCACTGGAAGATAAAAATGTCTGGTGCTGCACTAAAACATTACAGGGGTCACGCAGTTGGATATGCACTGCTGTTTGTTGGACATTCCTCTGTGCAGTCAGAGACTTTTCTAGAAGCTCATCCTGTCATATTATACTCCTGCATTGACAATAAAGAAACAAATGGACATCCAACAAAAGGCACCAAAACGTCGGTAGTTCATGAATGAAAAAAAGTGTGATTCAAGCCATGTTTGTAAGCTTGGTGTTGATGATTTTGAAAATTCCTGCTTATGAATGATGCCTAAACCACTTGTTATTTATGGCACAATGATTTCCTATTGATTGTTGAATGTTGTACTGTACTGTCCACAGGAAGAAAAAAATCAAAAAAGCAACTTGCCAAATCTGCAATGTTTAACTTGAATTTTTCTCTCCCATATTGGGAGGTACTTTGTGTATGATGTAATGTATTCATTGTGTTATATTGATGTTGTGGCACAGAATAAAGCCTAATTTTGTATACCCACACAAGAAGCTATGATCAGCCTTTTACAGCTAGATTGGGCTGCCTGGTAGGGAGCTGGTTAGCACTGTTGTAGGAGCTGCCTGCTCGAGGAAGGAGATTTTGCAGTGGAGTAGGAACACCAGCAACATCACCTCGCTCAACTTCTTCTGCAGGAACCTGCTCACCAAATTAAACCCCTTTCACCCAACTTAATCCCCAAGAGCTCCTTCAGCTATTTTTCTTTTCTTTCTTTCTTTCTTTTTGCATTTAGGGGCACTGGCACATGGAAAAAAATGCTATATGTAATAGGTCATTCTTCTGACGTCTATTCACCTTTTCTTTAGTTGGACTGAACGTGAAGTCCTCCAACTTAAACTCCATTTTTGACACCACCACACACAAGAAAAAGCTACTCATTTAGAAACATTGATTTATAATTACTCCCTTTATTTTCCATTAAATTATCAAATAATGATTTCTTTTGTATTTTTAGAATAAAAATAATTCAATCCAGCACTGCATCATAAATCCCTGAAGTGCTGTTTTTATTTGCAGAGTATTTTAGACTTTCTTATAGTTTACACCTGGGACACGGAGGACAAAAACTGTGATGAAATGTATTGATGCTTTCATCAACCAATAAAAGCAAGATGAAAGTTTGGAAGTGATCCAATTAGAAGTAATATCCTTCTGATCAGGAGTAATATCCTTGTGCAGTAAGTTTAGACCCTCACATTTTCTCATGAAAATGGGACAAAATGTCAACACTTGGGAGGACCAGAAGACATATGGACACATTTCCCATCTGATGTTATTGAAGATAAGACCCTTTGTAAACCAAAGGAGCAACTGCAGTAAAAACACAGCAAAGGTAGGCTTTACATTTTACATTACATTGCATCAAAAGGCGTAAACTACATCAAAATGTGCTGTCAAAATGCTAAGAAGCAAAAATTTCTAAAATTATTATTTTTAAATCGCCGAATAAGCTTGCAAGATAAGAATAATTTAACGACTCTGCTGTTAAAGTGTGTCACCAGTAATTCCTTTGTGGCTTGTGGGTATGACCGTCCCTTAGTTTGGGTGTATGACTGATTTAAGTTTGTAAATAAATAAAATAAGAAGAAGTTGATATGCTATTACTCTTTTATGATCTATTTAGCCCTACAGCTTTGACAAAATGGGCCATAATGATGGTGCAGGGTGTTCTGGGAATCCATCCTACCTGACAAACCATCCTACCCGTTGTTTCTACGCAACACGAAATTCAGTGGCGAACCATCCTACCTATGTGAATATAAGCTACTAACATACTCTGATGGGTACAATTAAGTGCCAAACCGTCCTACCTTTGTAAATGTGACGTACAAGCATACTTTAACAGCTAAAATTAAGTGGCAAACCGTCATACCTACTTACATTTGTGCTGGAATGACTCTGTGACAGCAGAAATGTGCATAAACTACTTACAATAGGACGTTTTGCCAAAGCAGGACGTTTTGTCAGAACACCGGCTTCATTAATATTGTTTGGTTCGTTTACTTTCGTTTAAATTAAAAACTTACCAGTCATCTAAGTTGTGTTTCCATCATAAGTCACACACTTTTCCTGGGAGTGCTCATCAGACAAACCACAGAGCAAATCTTTGTCTAACATGTGAACAAGTGTTTTACATTAAGGGCATAAGCTCGCTTTTGGTTTTTGGCAGAACCATCATATGATACCACATCTCCCTCTGCAGGTGATATATGTTACTGCCATCCACAACCTTGCTGCCGCTGCAGAGGACTGTGCTACACATTGACAGCATAAAAGATGCGTGAAGTCAAGATTGATAAAATATTTAATATCTACTCAAAACTAAGGCCCAGGCACGAGGAAAGGTCCACTAGACAATATTTTGGACAGATATTTTATGTGTGATGTGTGAGGCCTATGCAGAACAGCAGCACGGACATGTGCTGCATCACCCTGTTATATTGTCCACTTGATGGTGACTGCAGCTGGACTCCACAGTCCCAGTGAGTTCCCAATGGATGTTATGAGTGGACCATTAGTCTTGTACAGTCCCACTCAGGTCAGTCTGCCTGGTGTTACAGCTTAGAGTCCTGGTGTACTGCTCTATCAGCCGGTCTATAAGTCAGCTGTTTGATTGTAATGCATGTTACTGTATGGCAAATTCTACTTGGTCCCCTTTCCCATCAGTTTAAGATGTGTTTCCTGGTTTTGAGTTTATTTTCACTGGGTCTGTTCACTTCTGGAATAACTTACCTTCTACAATCTGGTGTCCTTTCATATGTCATAGATCATTTTCTGATTTTAACTAATTCGCAAAGTTTGGTATTTAATTCTTGTTATTTCTTAACTTTCTTGGTTATTGTTTGGCTCTTCTTGTATTTGAATGCTACATAAAACCTCACGATCAACTAAAGTGACCCTATTAGTATATGCAACGTGACTTACTGAATGCTTTTCTCCCACAGCTGCTGTTGAAGTGTTTCCTCTGACATTTGTGCTGAGTCCATGTGTGTTCTGCTGAGTTATGCTGGATGGATGCACCCTGCCTCCAACCAGAGTGTTCTGTGTCTCTCCTCCTCCTCTCTTCGCTCTCACTCCTTCTCGTGTGTGTGTGTGTGTGTGTGTGTGTGTGTGTGTGTGTGTGTGTGTGTGTGTGTGTGTGTGTGTGTGTGTGTGTGTGTGTGTGCGTCACAGTCTATAAAAGCCTCTCTATTGTGGGGGTGCAACTCTGCAGAGGAACTCAAGTGCAGGCAGAGAAACAGCCAGAGGAAACAAAAGACTGCACCTGGCCACCTTCTTGTCTGTGAGTAACATACACAATATGCTGCTTTATGCATTTAGCTCAGTGTTTTATTTAAAGCAGAGCATGTCATTAGCATGCGTGTCATGTAGCTGTTATGCTTTGCAGGGGGAAATGACTCAGTAGTTTTTTCTCAGTCTCAGTGAACAGCAAAATGTAGATCCAGTATCTTGCACAGTGTCTGATGCACAAAACTCTGTGAGACTAAAATGACAAGTTATCGTTTTGGGCCTTAATGCAAAAATGATTAGCTCATCTTAAAAAACATTGTTGGTACCAGTGCTGAAGCACACAAACACCAGGCATATAAAGAGAAAGCTAATGACCAGGCACTGTACATACACTGTATTCGAGCTGCTAGAGTTTAAAAGTGTTGCTATCCCTGGTTGTTTTCCTGCTGACTGATGTCTGTCTGATGACTGCTTGATCCTCTGTGATGCCTCCTATTCAGCATGTAAAGCGTGAGGCTTTCACCCTCTCTGCTGTGCTGTGAGTCAGCAGACAGGGTATTAGTGTTTGGGTTGGGATGTTTTTGAGACTATAGGTCTCACCTCATATGCTCCTGAGCCCACCTAAACCACATATGCTGATCATTGATTGCACCAAATGTCACAAAGATTTCAGTCAATTTAAAACAGCCTTTTGCTGTAAAGGAAACTCTAGCACCATGTGACCACTAAGAGTCCCAAAGTCACTATGATTCTCCTTGGATGTTTATTTACATGTGCTTCCCGAGCACAAGCCTTTGCCTTATTGGACGTTCCCCATTGAGTGGAGTTCAGCAGTCTTCCAGCTGGCATGACACACACACACACTACTGTTCCAGCACACTACTGTGTAATATAGAAGAGACCTGTATGAGTACCTCTCCTGCAGCTAAGCCAATACCTACATGAAGGATCTGGTTTAAATTGTAATACTGGTCCAAGTAGCAATTTCCTGTTTTTCCTGTGCAGGTCGTGCCTTCTCTGAGTGAGCTGTAATCATGGCCAGAAACCTGCTGAAGAACCCCAGCGGAGAAGGTAAGATATTATTTTTCCCTCAGTGGATTAGAGAGCATGATGAGCATTTCATCAGATGCTTTTTAAAGTAGTAGTTTTGACATTTTGTTTATAACTTTTACTTTTTGCAGAGCTTACCTCTTGTATGAACCTTACATGTACACAAGAGCCTAGTGTAGGATACAGGATACCTCCAAAGTTACAAAGCAAGGCAGAATCCAAGCAGTCAAAGATGAGACAGGGAGCAGTGCACACATAAGGAGGTTCACGGGGAGGCCACTGATCCGAAAGAGGGAGCACAAGATGCTTTGGGTAGACTGGAAATGGGGCACAGGGAGAAACAATAACGAACAGGACATACACACAAGAAGTAGTGTTATTCATTTAGAAACATGTTTCTAGGCACCCGGTGAATGGTAGTCCAGTGTCCACTTTTCTTCTTGGCTCTGCTTTTGGTCTTCACCAAGTTCTGAGGGGGGGTATCTGACTGGTTTGCCGTCGAGTGTGTTCAATAACTTGCTAATGATTTCTGCCTTTTACCGTGATATTTTAGGATGTGACACTGAGAACAGCTGTCAGCTTTGTTCACTTTTGTTTCTCATAACTTACTCATAACTATTTCATAACAGAAGTTGCATAGCTAACAAGTTACTCACCAGATCAAGACTAAATTAGATTTCTTTTTAAAAACTATTAGTTCTGGTCTTGTTTTTGAGGCCGTTTCGTGCTGGCCAGCACTCAAATGCAACTAATTGTGCTCTTGTATTTGACCCAATAAAGCTCATGTAAAAAACAAAACAAAACGAAACATAATACTGTGACTGGAAGCTTGAGACTGTGGATTTCCCTCCCAGATGAGCTGAAATTCTGGGAGCTGATAGAGAATGGTGGGAGCCAGTGGAAGGTGGAGGACATGCCGGGAGACTGTGGTCATGACTTTTGCAGTGAAGGAGTGACTAAATACTTTGCAACCTCCTTTGAGTGAGTAGTTATCACATACAACATATGAGTATTGGTCACACCACTACATTCTGTCAGGCTTCTTTTAGGGTCACTGGAAAAGGTTTAAATGGTAAGTATTTGTATAGCGCTTTTACTAGTCCCTAAGGACCCCAAAGCACTTTACACAACCAGTCATCCACACATTCACACACCGGTGATGGCAGCTACATTGTAGCCGCAGCCACCCTGGGGCGCACTGACAGAAGCAAGGCTGCCGGACACTGGCGCCACTGGGCCCTCTGACCACCACCAGTAGGCAACGGGTGAAGTGTCTTGCCCAAGGACACAATGAGACTGAGACTGTCCAAGTCGGGCTCGAACCGGCAACCTTCCGATTACAAGGCGAACTCCCAACTCTTGAGCCACGATCGCCCCATAAGACGTTAAAATGTTTGGACAGATAGTTATGATACTCTATAATACAGCGCATAGTTCTAACAGTATTATTGAGTCTGTCTCAACAACATATGTACATGCATAAGGTTTTACTAAACTACAACTTTGTTATTCACATGAAACATATTAAGTTCAATTTAAACATCATATATGTGGCAGAATGCTTTTTTTGTTTTCTTCCCAAAATTAGTTCAGTGTGCAAATATATCCTGTGTGTCCCAGGCTGTGTCTGAAGAGGCAGGTGATTGACCTGCTGGCAGAGGGATTCTCATCTGAACAGCTGGATGCACAGCCTCCTGTCACAGTACAAGACTGGTAGGACACGTCTGAACAGACACGTTATTTCCTTTGTGTCAGAGAACAGACTCAGTGATTAAAGGGAAGCTCATCCTGCAGGTACTGTGGGAGGACGGACTGTGGCTGCACCTACCAGATGACCGTGTGTCTGCTAGATGAGAACCACGAAGTCATACAGGAGTTCAGACCAGATTCGGTGACTCTGGACCCCGACTGTGATGACTGCTCATGGAAAGAGGTTTTTGAAAGCCCCTTTAACTGTTGGTAGAACCTCAAAATCCCATCCTTTCGTGAACCTCGGGACCAAAAATTGTCCCGCCCCAAAAGTGCTCTAAAAATGTTATATATCAATATTTTTTTCTACTTTAAATTAGTCAATCTTTTAAAACTACTTCTGCTTAAAATATCCATGTCAAGTTTTAATTATATTTTCATTGTTTTAACCCTTTAAATCCCAGTTTTATTACATGAGCGCCCTGTTTTTTTAGCCCCAAAAAACAAAAAAAACTAAATATTTTCCAAAAAAACCATTTGAAGTAATATTTGTTTGTTATTATAATTAGGCCTTTAGATGGACCAAAGATTGGCACCAACATTCATTTCGATCCACTTTTATTTTTTTTGCAGGAGCGCATTTCATAAAATGCACACACTATCGGTCAAATGTGAAGCAAGGGCGCCACCCGGTGGACAAATAAAAAAAAATTACAACTCTAAGGCCTCCTCAAAAATGAAAATGAAACTTAAAAACATCGACGATCCCTTTGACGTAATTAATTTGCAGTGAAAAATCGCGTTTATAATGGGTTTCAAGGGGCAGAAATCGGCCACGAGGTTCGATAGTGGATGTATGCCTTTTATTCAGCCATTTACGCTCATTTAAAAAACTCAGACTGAAATTTTAAAATAAAATGGGAAAAAAAATACATGTTTGAAAATTTGGCTATACTCCATTAAACACAGTGGAAATGGCGTGGAATTAAAAAACGCAAAGGCCACGAAATGGTCCCAGGTTCTACCAAGGGTTCAGTTAAAAATCAGATTCTTATAAATGTGTGACAAACACAGTGCTCTGTATCCTGCATTACAGCTCACAGTGGTTTTCTGTCTGTACTGCAGGTTAACCACACGTTTTCTGACTATGGCCCTGGGATGCGTTTCATTTCCTTTGAACATGGAGGACAAGACACTAAGTTCTGGGATGGCTGGTTTGGAGTCCGTGTCACTGGAAGCTCCGTTACTATTGAGGTTTAAGCAGCACTGACAACAGAAAAAGGGAACCACATAATAGTGAAAGGTGGAGAATAAAGAACTAGAATATTATTGTCAGAGCTTTCGATTGATGGCCAGCTTTGCCTTATCCTGCTTTTTGCTTTTCATGCTGTGAAAACACTGCTTCACATTTGTAAAATGACACAACAAAACCCTACCATCGTGTCATCTTGGCTTTACTAACCTGAAAATCCTTAAACTGCTGCCTGCACCAGTTATTATCTACTACATAATCTGTTAACTACTACCTCTGTGGAACTACACTGTGGGTTGAACTAAGGGACTGACTTGATGAGTGGGGTTCTGAAAGTGACCACATTTTATCAGTTAACCTGGAATTATAATTAGGATATAAACCAAAAAGTTAATAAAGAATTCAATGGATTATGACTTGTCCTCATTTATAAGAAGACTGCTTGTAGGGGGTTGAGAATATCAAGATGGACGTACTTCCTCTGCTACTGCTGACTATATGTGGTCACAAAGGCTTTCTCGATGGACCATGAATCAATACATCATATACAAATGTTCGGTAATTTATTCAAATATTTTTCTTTTAATACTTCTGTTCTGCTACAGAGCAGAACCACCACACCCTTACAAAAAAGGTGGGGTGTTAAATATAAGAGCTGCTGATCTGTTGGTGTCTTTGGAGATGAAGGACTCAGGAAGTAGCTGCTGTTGATGGCTTTTTGTGTTAATTCATCTGACAGATAAAGTTTTGTCAAAACACAAAGAAATGAAAGCACATATTCAAAAAAACTCACTTTTTATTTTTTTTTATAAATCATACTCAGGTCAGAGTAGATGCCATAGGGTAACAAACAATACAAATATTTATAGGTTACAAAATTAGTGACTGTGGCAAAAACATGCAGGAGTAGCTCGTGAACAGATCAGTGAGACTCTGACGAGTCTATATGAGCTGTGGTAACACACAGATATTAAGGACAATGGATTTTAAAGTTACTATTAGTTTGTGTTCATGAATCACTGAAACACAGCCTCATGGCCAGAGCGGAGCGTAGTGTTGCATTAAGTATGCTGGTAAGAGAATGAAAACTTTCAGACAAAATCTGAAGAGCTAACATGGACCAAAGAACTTTGTTTCTCCAAGACTTCCACCAGTCTGCAGCTCCACTACCTCCACCTAGAAGTCCCTGAATCCAAAAGGATGTGTGCCTCTGAATTAGTTTGTGATATTCTCTTCAAAACATCAGGACAGCTGTTCTTATACAACAGGGTATGTATTTAAGAATGTATGACACTACATATGTAGTAATGGTAAAGAAGGCTTCCAAAGGTACGTGAATCCAGATCAGCTGAAACAGTTCAAAGCTGGGCCAAAATTCACACACGATGGCAAATTCATCCGGATAACTAACAGACAGACTGACAGAACACATACCATCACTGGAAATCACAAGGACAGATAGAATAGACTTCACTCGCAGTAGGACATAAAAATGTGACCTTCTACAGTCTGTGATTGGGTCAGAGTGAGACATCACTGTAAGGTACTGGCTGAAAAACACAGTGGAGTGGAGGAGTGATAGCAGGATATTAAAATACTCCTAATAAAAACGTAGGCAGGTGACAACAAGTCAGGAGAGCATAATGTACAGACTAGCAATGTTTATGACCGGAGCTGTGCCAAAACTGATGATTTCTTCAGTAAAGCTGTGATTTTTCCTCATTACTATGGTACTTTAACGCCTGCAGCAAGCTTTAAATATTAAGAAGTTAAAAATAAAGCACTCTGTCAAAACAGGCTCTTAACAACTCACTGTTGCAAAGTGACAATGAGTTGTTAGAGGAGAGGTCCAAAAACATCTCTCCTCTCATGGATATCAGCCTTAAACCCATTTCCGGTTGGCTGAGAGACTTCCTGGGTTAAGAAAGCAGGTAAAAATATCACTATGTATGTTTGACCTGGACACCTTTCACATGCACACCTCGGGGAAAGGAAACATCAGTAACCTGATGCGCCTCAACATCAGCTTACAACAACTAATGTGTGGCATTTTCAAGTCCGCTGCAGGGCCAGGAACTGGAGTCTGTTAAATGTCACATGTTGCCTGATTCAACACCAGAAACAAATACTTTTTAAATTGTTTCCAGCAGGTGGCAACAACAGAGATGCAGCTGAATATAAGAGAGCAGTCTGTGTGTGTGTCTCTCCATGGTGTTTTTGGAGGGTGTGTAAAATAGGAGGACAGAGCATCATTCTCCTTGTGACTGCATCTGTTTACAAAAGGCCTCAAACTGCTGCTGCTCCAACTCTGTCATCACCTTGTTCAAAGCATAGATCTGCAAATGAAAGAAAGCAATCAAATTTAATGTCTGTTTATGATTTTAGGTTGGGGTATGTGTGCTAGGTTTAATAACAAAAGGGGATGATGGCCACCTCTGCTCTCTGCCGCTGCTTGAGCTCTTGCTGTGCAGACTTCTGCTTGGCTCTGTCTCCTCTGGTCGGGGTTGAGTTCAGCTTTGGTTTGTCTTTACGACACGCAGGCTCCATGGTGATGGTCCACTAGAAATGTAACAAGAGACGAGCGTCAAATGGTCTCATAGTGACAAAACATTAAAAAGAAAACCATATATTGTGGCTAAAAATAGAGTCAATATGAGAGCAAATCATGATGGATTGTCTAATGTGATCAAGAAGAGTTCAGTAACACATAACTAGCTAAACCTAATGAACAGCTAGTGAAACAAACAAATGAGGAAAACAACAAAAACGAGTGGGTGAGAGAAGCTGTAGTTTCAAGGTTTACAATCCACTGCCCAATTATACAGCCGTGACATCAAGGTGGCAACTATTCACAATACAGAAATTTGAGAACATTTAAATAAAAAAGGAAACAAGAGAACTAAACCCTTTGATGTAGAAGATTAAGACACAAAAAGCGCAACTTTTAACAAAAATGACCCACAAAATGAGAAATATATCAAGTTTACTTAACTAATTGTGGATTTTATACATTTAAATACTTATTTAAATGCATCACATCACCCCTCCCCTTTCCCTCCAATTATCCAGTGTGTGTTTGTATATGTAGGCCTTTTATAACTTGTGATTTTGCTCCTTCTCTCATCTGTATGTTTAGGAAATTAAACAAGTATTTTAGGCAGTGTCATAACCAGCTTTATGATGAATGCGTTCCACATTTACACAGTTTTAGGAGTTTAGTTAGGACCTTACATTTTCATTCCCTGGACAGCGGGAAGTTTTAACGATCTTTCCCCCTTATTTTCGAACAAAAACCATTAACGGAGTTAATGGATGATAAATGAGCGTTAGCTTTGGCTGTAAAGCTGCAACAGCAACAAGAGCGAAAACAACTGTGCCGACACAAGTCAAGTGCTCCACAAAAAGAGAAATCTAAACGTCCTAAATGTGCAGCTCTAATCCTTTATCGCCAAGATCGTCTCTGTACATGTAGCTAATATTAGCGAGCTAAGAGTTTGGTTTTAATAGAGTAACATTTCAATCGCCAGCAGCATTTTAGATTCTGATAATGGTACACTTACCCTACAGTTGACAAAGTAAAGACAACAAGTAGAAAAGGCGTTATAACGTGCTTTGACCACCCTTAATCAGCTTGTAAACTGACTGCAGCTAGCTACTAGACGATCACTAGTGCTACCAACAAACAAGTCCGTGTTTAGTCTGCGGGCATTTGTGGAAGGTTCCGGATATTTTTCCTTCTTTTTCTATTCAAATTTGCGGTCAGCTAGAGGCAACAAAACCACATTGGTGCCCTCGATAGGTCTTATGTAGTTTGTGAACTTGGAAAACTAAAAAACAAACAATAAACAAACAAACAAACAAAGAAAAAAAATGTGGAGAAAATAGTCTTAGTTTTGTATTTGTTAATCTGATAAAAAATAATAAAAAAAAAGTTGTCACAAACTTCCTGATCAGGCTTTTATGGACATGTTTATTGAGACTTTGTATGTCTACAAGACTGAGTCAACTTCTTCCAACTGTTTCTGTTGAAATATAATAAAATATACTGATATTCCTTAATCGTTTCTCTGGCGTAATAATTAAAAAAAAAATATACTAAAACTAACACTGAAACTAATAAAAGCTAAACTAGAATCAAAGATATTCAAATAACAAAAACTAAACTGAAATGCGCAAACACATTTTGGAAACTAACTGAAACTGAATTAAAAATAAAAAGTTAAAATAAAATAAAATAAAATCTAATAAAAAACAAAAACAAAACCAATAATTCTGGATCCCACATTAAGGCAAACTCCATGAATTTTGGTAGATTTGGCAAATTGTTTCAGAATATGTCTGCATCATTAAAAAAAACTGTTACCAAATGCTGATCCTTTTTTGCTTGTATGTGTACTGTGACATGTTTATGTCTGTATTCATGAAAAAAAGAAGAAAATATTCACTGATAGATGTGTAAACATATACATGTTCAGATTCATGAATATGACTTAACCCAAGCAATTTCCTGTTCTGCTTTACAGACCTGCACCAAACTATCAAATTTATTATATATTTACTGAGGAAATGCTGTTTAGGTTATGAATACTTTACATTTATTAGTGTGAGTCTAACTGTCTTTGAGAATGAATTATAACTGTTAGATATTCATAAATGAACCCAGCCACAGAGAGAGTGAGGGTGTGGTAGGAAGGGCATTTGGTGTAAAATCATATGCAAACATGATTCATAAGGACATGCAGATGGTTGTTATGATAGAGGATGATAGGGATGGTGTGAGATGGAGCCAGATGATCCACTGTGGTGATCCAAAAAGGAAGTGTGACAAAAGAAGAAGAAGAAGATATTCATAAATGATTTTGTGGCATTTAACCCAATAGATTTTTAAGTTTTTCTTTGACTGAGGTCATGTCTGATGCTTAGTCCAAAGGACAGAGGTTTCCCATCAGCTGTGATCTGTAACCTGTAGCTTTACAGAGAAAGAGTTTGCAGACACAAATCAATTGTGCTCCCTCTGCTGGCTATGAGTTGAACAGCAGTACAGACTTGTTGCAGATACTTGCCTCAAGATTCGTTAACACAATGCTGCCTTTATCAAATTTTTTAGTTTTTTTTTGTTCAGTCTTTGATAAAACAAGATTGACCTCTTTGTCTTGAACGCCAAGAGTTATATCTGGAGGAAACCATGCACCGCTCATCACCAGGCCAATATGAGTCCTACGGTGAAGCATGGGGCTATCAGCTTCATGCTGTGGGGCTGTTTTTCAGCAGCAGGAACTGGGAGATTAGTGAGTGTCGAGGGAAAGATGAATGCAGCAATGTACAGAACATCCTTCATGATAACCTGCATCAGAACAACTATGGACCTCGGAATGGGGTGAAGGCTGATCTTCCAACAATACAAACACACTCAAACTTAATAATGAAACCATTGCCAATAATCAGCACTGTTCTGTGTTCATAATTCCATCAATTCTGACAAGGTTGCCAACAACACTGGTTGAAATGAAGCCCCACACCATGACAGAGCCTCCACCATGTTTTACAGATGGCTGTGGACACTGTTGTACCTCTCTACTCACCTCCTTTATTGACGTTGATTTGGAACAACAATTAAAAATTTAGGTTCACAACTCCATAAGACCTATTTACACTGATTTTTAGTCAGTTTTTATATTTCATTTCTGTAATTTGGCATACATGAGGCTTTTTCCTTGTTCCCTTTCCTTAAGAATAACTTCCTGACAGCCACCTTTCTTCTGAGTCCATTTCTGTTTTGACTTCAGTGAACAGTAGATGGTTCAGATGCATCTCTCAGGTTCTGTGTCAGGTCTTTACTGGATTTTTCTTTTTAGGCTTACCAGTTCTTTTTCATTCACTCGAGCATTTCCCTCCAATTTTTTAAGCACACACTGCACACCATGCCAAGGTACACCAAGTTCTCAGCTAATAGGGGAACACCTTGTTGGTGCTTTTAGTGAATAATCTGTAATGACCTTTAATAGTTCATAGATTTCACGTAAAAAGATACGTGTAGCCAATGCAGAAATTCTTTAAACCTGTGTTATTTATGGTTAAAAAAGAACAATATAAAAGTAAAAGAATTTCTTGATTTATGACCTCATTGAGAAATGACTTGGACAAGAGCAAGAAGTTGGTCACAAATCTCTTATATGTCTTCAGAGAGACTGACATTTGGTCACAACAAAGGTCCCTGGATTTAACTGCCATCAGTGATCTCTAATGTCGCGTGAAATCCTGGAAAAGACCAAACCCATCGGGACCAAAATATTTCATCACCAGAACAACTTATTAATGATTTGCAGTAACTGTTCCCTGTGAGGGCACACATGGAATCAAACTATATGAGAACCACCTTTTCCTGGGGACTTTCCTAAACCACCAGCCCCGGTTTGCTACACATATAGCTGTAATATGAATAGAATAGAATAGAATAGAATAGAATAGAATAGAATAGCTTTTTATTGTCACCGTTACAAGAATAATGAAAGGCAGTTTGGCATTTCTCCATGTGTGTGAAGTACACAATAGCGTAAGTATTTACACAATAACAGACAAATTTACATTTACACAAGAAAGATATGTACAAGTTATACACACACAACTGCAAACTTACACACACATACATACATATATATATATATACACATGTATGCATCCGTACATACATACACACATATATTTCCACACACACGCTTACATCTACATACATGCCATCTAACTAGCAGGTGCATTGAGAAGTGCAGTGTGATCAGTGATATTGAGTGTGAGTGTGTGTGTGGGTGATATTGCACATTGAGTGGGGGGGGTGCTGTTGCAACTATACTAAATAAGGTTATAATAAATACAGTTTAAAGAGGTAGGGATGTTGGTTGCATTGAAGTATAAATAGAAATACGATTTATAAATAAGGTGTAATGTCCATGAGTGTTGGCAGTGCAGTCATCCTCCAATCAGGGTGGATAATGTTTGACAGCCTGTGGGTAAAAACTTGAGTCTGTTTGCCTTCGACCTAATGGACCTGTAACGTTTACCAGAGGGAAGGGGGGGAAAAAGTGAATGTCCAGTGTGCGAGGGGTCTTTGATGATGATGCTGGCTTTCTGCTGAAGTCTGCCAGTATAGATGTCTCTGAGGGGGGTTAGTGAGGTGCCGATTGCCCGCTCTGCTGCCATCACCACCCGCTGCAGTTTCCTCTTGTCCTCCGCGGTGCAGCAGTTGAACCAGAGTGTGCAGCAGTAAGTCAGAAGGCTCTCGCTGATGGAGCGGTAGAAGTTTACTAGCAGTCTTTGGGGTAATTGGGCCTGACGTAGTTTCCTGAGGAAGTAAAGCCTTTGTTGTGCTTTCCCTACCTGGTGGGAGATGTTTGTGGACCAGGTAAGGTCGGCTGAGATGTGGACTCCGAAGAACTTAAAGCTTTCTACCCTTTCTACCTCCTCCCCATCAATGTAGAGGGTCGAGTGCTCAGATCGCTTTGTTCTCCTGAAGTCGATTACCATCTGCTGTGTACCATGTGCTGTGTATCAACTAAGTTGAGGCTAATTTTAAGAGGTTTCTAATAAAGACTGCAACAAGATAAAGTGGAACTGCATGGTGTGTAGCGCTGGCTGTTCTCTAGTCAGGTCTGGCCACTAGATGTCGCCACAGTCCAGCAGTAAATTTCTGTCAGTTTCCATTAGCACAGATCATTGGAGTGCGTGACATTAGAAACATAGACGTCTCACAAGAGAAACTTCATCAAATTGTTCCCGTTGGAACCTCATCATCTTACACCTGCATATGTGGCCAAAAAAGGAATCTTTAGATAAACAGTTTTTAAGTGTTGTCCACTGTAACTGATAAGCACTGCTCACACCGTACACATACTGAGCAGACTCCCCTCGGGGCACCTCTTCAGTGCATAAATCAACTAGGTGAGGAGTGAGGCTGACACCGGCCAAAGGGTGGTCCACAACACATTCATCACCGCAGAAACAAAAACAGTCATTACGAAGCGACAGAATTACTAAACACTCTCACATATGAAGCAAGGAAACCGTCTCCTCACACCAAATATACCTGACAGCACTGCAGGTCTCTGCTGTTGTGAACTTGATGTCTGATCGTGCGCATGTGTGCCCTCTGGCAGTGCTATATGCCACAGAGATTTATCGCACGGCATACCAATGGTTTACCTGGATTTATCCTCCAACTATGGGAGAGCGCTCTCCCTCAGAATAATATCCTGCCAAGAACAACTTCAGCTCAAAGCTGCAGACGACGGCCAGACCGGCTACTCCATATGCACAGCAGTGCAAATGAAAAACACTCACATGAAGCTTGGCAATCAGCTACAGGGGTTAAAAAGTAGTCTCTGGACTTTGGTCATATAGCACAACTAAGAGTTCATTTAAAGCAGCTGAAGTGTAAATGTTAAACTCTTTGCCTGCTTTGCTCCTGTGTGCAGGAACCTGGGCTGGTTTGGAAGAGCTGAGGGAAAAATCCTCAGTAGGGGATGTGTCTTGTGTAGCAATGGTCATTTAACTGACAACATAGACAAACTGGGCAGTTAGGACAGTCATCATGTCTGCCACCTACAGAAAATGCAAGGGGAAAGACGTCACAGAGCTGACCACGCTGTTTGATGGACAGGTGATTTCAGGGAAGAGCCAAGCACAAACACCCACAGCGATGACGGGACCAGACTTAGCAAAAGATCAGAGGGAAAAGGTGGTGCAGGGTTGGTTAGTAGCTGCATGGTACCTTAAATAACATGCTGAGAAATCCTTCATATTGTGCAGCTGCTAGGTTTGCTTGGAAGGAGCTTTAACAGAATATAGTCCCATTCACATAAGTTTATAAACAAGAGGGGAGTACACAAGTGGTGATAACACTTGATCTAACAAAAACAAGTCATTATCATCACTTTGACTTTTAGGTAGGGACAACATAATCAGATATTATGATCCTCTCTTGTTTTATCTTCATTTGCTCCATCTTTGCTTTATGGTAAAGAATTATGAAATATTATTACATTTGTAGATATAATCTGAAAATGTACTATTAGCTGACAATGACAAGTGGTGGTTGGATTTGTTTTATGAACCATTCTTTTAGCAAAACTACAGAGATGCCTACACAAAAGCTTCAACACTATGTGACGTGGTTAACTGTCGATATCTACAGAGGGGACGAAATACATTCATGGGAAATGAAGGTGTATCAACAAAACAGCTGGTTAAACGTATCCCTTCACTCAATCAAGTGATTTCTCAGAAAGGCTGATCTGAACGCGCTGGTGGCGTCTGTGCCTGTTCAGCTTGATTAGAGAATTTCTTTGCTAACGTGGTTAAAGGGGTTATTTCACTGCCGTCTAAGTACCGTACATTACATAAGCTGGCTAATGTGGTCAGTAACAGAAAATGTATCTGTTACGATGACAAAGCGGAGCTTATGTTCGAGCTGTCTGCTCTGTTTCCACACAAAGTGGAAGAGGTGACTGATCTCAGAGCAGTGAAAGTAGAGTTCAGTAGAGCAGACAGCTTATCTAGCTTGCTTGTCCCCCATTAATTTTTAACTTACAGGGATTACTTGTATGCAGACTGACTTCATGTGAAACTTTGGCTATATTTAATATGAACTTTTGTATGAAATCAGTGAAAACTTTCTTAGTTTTAGCATTAATTTTCAAATTTAAATGCTTATTTTTGAAGGTCCTTCATGGACTATGACATCAAGAAATGCTAGGAAGCTACAAACAGGCTTTGCCCTTCAGGTCAAGCAGAGCAGACTGCCTGATTTCTTCCCTGGAAGACACTGGAAAAATCTGCCAATTTATATTTGGCATTCTCCAAGATCATCCATATTTAAAGCCAAACTAAAAACCCAGACCTATCAGCAGTCATGATCGGTAATCTCAGTCTGATGTTAATAATCACTCGGTTTTATTAAACATCTGCTTGTTTTATCCATTTCATTTTTTTAAAAGGTTTTTTTTACAGTTATACTGGGCTGCTGCTGATCTTCATTACTATTTCATAATATTCTTAATCATTTTTATTGATTTAGCAGTTTTATCATTGTTTCCTATCCCACTGTTGCCTTTTATTTGTATCTACTAGTTACAGTATGTCTGTTTTTAACTATTTTATTGACCAAGTTGTTGATATATATATATATAAATATCTATATATAGCTTAAACATCAATGTGCAATGCTGTGTGGAGTCCCAAAACGTAAAGGTAGATAACTGAAAATAAGGGAACTAATACAAACCAACTAAAGTTAAGAACATAACCCAGCTAATCATGATATTAGGAACAGAGATTGTTATGTATTATTGTAGGGCCTACCTTACAATAGTGATTGTGATTTGGCGCTGTATAAATAAAACTGAATTGAATTAAACTCCCAGGGAAAACCAGAAATACCTAATATGAACAAGAACACAGCCTAGACAAAAACATGATATTAGACCAAACTTTCAACTGCAAAGCTACCACAAACCATGACAAACAGGGAACGGACAGAAATTGAAAGTCCTGGGTGAAAACCCAGGATCATAGCAGTCTGTGGTAGCTCCTGCTTTCTGCAGTGCATTGTGTTCTCACCTGGAACTAATTGTGCTATATCTGTAAAGTTTTGCTTGCTTACTTATTATGTTCCATACTGTTTGTAGACTTATTCTTGCACTGAGTCAGAGCACAAATAAGCACCGTACTGGTCTTTAATTTTTTGAATGATGACCCTAGTCTGAGCCTTCCTGCTCTGCTTCAGGATTTCTGACAGTCCTGCCTGATGAGCATCCAGACTTGTGATTTATTACTAAGAAACCAGACATGCAAATGCTTGAAAAAACAAACAAACAAAAAACCTCAGAGAAAACTTTATAGCATTAATCAAAATCATAGCAGACAATAAAGTAATGGAGAGATTGCTGACCTACTATTGGCAACCTTTTACCCAGTAATATGTGATTATACAATCAAAGAAACAGATGTGAGATAAAATCTATAAAAAGGTTAACAAGTAAGGGAAGAAAAGATGGAGAGATGCTTAAAGGTTTATAGAGTGGCAGAGAGAGCTGGGGAAGGGGAGGGATGAGGTGTGGAGTGATAGGCCAAGGAGACGGCAACAGCACAAGAGTGTGTTAGGAGCCTTGTTCTTCTAAATTAAACCCTCTCTCCAGGGGGAAGCGCTGCTCTGACTGCTCTTTCACACCAGCGGCCCTGAACACACAAACTCACCACAACCTCCTAAGCTCCTCTGCCAAAACACACACACACACACACACACACACACACACACACACACACACACACACACACACACACACACACACACACACACACACACCTTAGCACAGTGTGTACAAATCCCTGTAGACATGCACATATGCATACACACAGTCTTTCAGGCCTAAAAATAAACGGCCATGGCGACTGTGCCTAAAATAACTGGGAGCACACACATACATACAGTTATTGTACACACATACACAAAGGCCTGCGCGCCATGCTACACACAAATGTGCGAACATACTCGGTTGCTCTCTTTACACCTGAACCCCAACAGACCTAAAGCCGCCAAAGCAAACAGCAAGTGGTAACCAGCAAAAAAGATATGAACAGGATGTGACCTGACAAGCAGGGGTCAGTTAAATGATGGAGCACACACACACGCACACTTGGGCAGACACACAAACATGACAATATGCGCACACTCCTGTCAGTTAGTATTTGAGGTTAATTTTTTTGAAGCCAGGAAAGGTTTTCAGATTTCATGCCTTCTTAACACTGCTCTGCATCACTTTCACAGCTAGAGGTGTAGCTCTGTGTGCAGCAGAAAGGTGAGTAACTTGCTCATGAGCACTTTAAAAGTTGTCTGCAGAGTTGTGTTGCAAGGATAGGGGTAGGTGGAGACTTGACTTGAACATTACTTGAACTTAACTGCAAGAACCTGTCACGTTGCACAGTAAGATCCACAAAATCTGATCCAGATCAAATCTCAGGTGAGTTTTTGTTCAGTCACTTCTTTAGCATATCAGAGTAAATAGGACGTCAAGTGGACTAACCATGTCTGAGGTCAAAGCCAAGTCAAGTTTTAAGACCTTGAACCTCAGTCCTAGAAATACGTCAAAATCCTTTGAGATCAAGTCTCAAACTGGCCAGAGCAAGAACCAAAGCAGTTCTAAAGTCCTTGATGGTAAGACCTCGCCATCGCATCCGTGTAAATTCCTTTAGGTTGAGTCAAAATGTAGTTTCATGACATCAAAATAATCTCAGAGCACATTTCAAGTCAAAGAAAAGGTCCAAAAAATCTACGTAAGGTCAGGTTCAACTCAAATGACAGATTTATCAGATCAAGACCTGCTTCAAGTCTCTAGTTCCCAAAGCCAAGTCAACAAGCATATCGTTGAGTACTTAATTCTAAAATCCTTCAAATTTACAAACGAGATATTAAAATGTTCAAACTTTCTGCCTTCAAGTTATGTTTTTTTTTGTTTTTGTTCTGAGAGTTTACTTTTAACTAGCCAGCACATTTGATCCTGTTAAGTCTGGGACTGGGGGATTCACAAAGCAGTAACATTTTCATTTTCATGACCTCAAGTCAAGCCCAAGTTTTAGTTTTCAGCTACAGCTCTGATCTTCCACAGGCATAACATATCAAGCTGTGATTGGCAAACCTTTTAACCACAGTCTTACTCAATGCATTGTTATAAATAGGATGAGATTTTTTTAAAAAACAAAACTGATCAAAAGTGATCAGATTGAGGACTTTAAAAACGGTCATTGGTGCTTTGGTATATTGAATAACATAAATAAGGCAACACTTAGCAAACACTGATGTTAAACCGCCCAAAAAACATCTGTGGGGAAAAACTGACCCCGACCCCCAACCCGATCCTCCTGGAGACTGAGGGACTTTAAATCTTAATCTCCTGTCTCCTCTCCTAGTCTCTCAAATATCAAAACAGACTCTGTTTTGTGTTTGTCCTGCATGTGTTCCCATGCAAGCAAAACTGCATTATATTTATTCGAATGGCTTCTGTTTTCTCTTTCAAATGTACAAATACATATTTATCTCCAAATATCCCTCTCAGCCTCTCTCTGGTTGGTTTGATCCCCGATTCCTGCACGTGTCAAATTGTCCTCGGGGAATACATCAAACCTGAAGCACTGGAGAGGGAGTTTGGCTGCACTGTTTACAAAGTGGTTAAACGTAAAACAGAAAATGCTACAAGAAAGTGCGTGCATGGTTGAAGGTAAGAGGAGTAAGAGTAGATAAGTATTATGTAGATATCCAGTGTTGGGAAGGTTAAAATGTATTCCACTACAGATTACAGAATGCATGCCCCAACATGTATTTTGTAGTGTATTCCATTACGTTACTCAACACTTTTCAGCGATCTCCTATAGAAAACTATTCCGCGCGTATATAAAACAGGTCCGCGGCTCCGAACCGTGAACCGTAAAGGGACCTCTGGCTAATGCGTTGGGTTCATGTCGGGCTCGTAGCCGAAAAATAGCTTTACTTTGTTGTCTGGGTCAACTTTGCTAGCCAGAGACAGAGAGAGGCGTTGAAAGACTGCTCCAACGGAACTTATTGTTTCGGAGGAAAACACGAACACAGCGTACAGTCGAGTCTTAATAGCGTATTTACCACTGGGCTCGTCAGGCACTCTTCTTGGCTGCAGTGGTTATTATTATATTTACATGCTTCCAGCTCCCATTTCTAGTCGGTGGTCATACTTTTCGACTCTCCTTTTTCTCCCTCCCTCGCTCACAGACACATAACGGGTATGGCAGTCCATGCAGCACGGACTACGCTGCCCATGAGGCTACATTCTTTACATTCCTGTAACACTCTGCCTTCATATTAAATAATTTTTTTTTAATATTTCTTCATGTCATTATGAGACCCTGCGTTTTGAGTTTTAGTTTATGGTTTACGTTTAAGCCCTTCAGGTTTTCTAGTTCATTTTTTATCATGCCTAGGTTGTTATAGTTTGTTATTAGATTCCCCTTGTGTCTTCCACCCCTGTTAAGTCTCCCGTGCCCTTCATGTGTTTCATGTCTGTGTCTTACGTTGTCAAGTTCAGGTTGTCATGTCTGCGACTTACGTTTCCTGTTTTATTTTGAAGAGATCTTGTGTTCCTGTGTTCACCGTGTTTAGTTTTACTCTTTCCCTGCGAGTTCATTATGTTCATGTGGGTTGTGCTGTTTTGATCTTTATAGTTATTATTTCCCTAGGTTTCAGTTATGATTATCATGGTCTTAGTTCTTGTAATATGGCTTCACTGTGTTCCATGTTGTGTCTACTGTGCCTTTCTGTACCATGTTTCAGGTTCCTATGTTCAGTCTCGCCAGTTGCTGTTAACATGACATAGAGCCTCTTAATGCGTGTTTTGTTTGGGTTTTCACCTGCGTGGAATTACCAGAAATAGAGAGGGCATAGCCTAACATATGAAACAGGAAAAGACCGCAGTGTAATCTATTTATTTCAACAAAGTAACTGTATTCTGAATACCACCCTTTTAAACGGTAACTGTAACGGAATACAGTTACTCATATTTTGTATTTTAAATAAGTAACGGCGGTACATGTATTCCATTACTCCCCAACACTGTAGATATCAGTCCATTTCAAACTGGAGTAAGTGGAGTAAGTGGTGGGTAAAATACTTCTTTACTCAAGTGAAAAAAAAAATACTAGTACAATATAAACAACTAAATTGCAACGAAAAGTCTTTAAATGAAAATAATATTTAGCTAAGCTAGCTTGACATTATGTACATGTATTACCCTCTGAGTTTGGAGGCACTGTTGACGATGAGCACATGGTCAATCAGTAATTTGTTAGACATTTCTGTTTGTTAAAAGCTAAAAAGTTTTTGTTGTCCTTTCGGAAACTTTACAATTCATCCAAGATGGGTCTTCTTAGAGTCTTCCACCAGGTGTAATTGAACTGAATTCAGTTGAACTGAATGTAATTGAACTGAACTGAATTAAATTGAATTGAATTACAACCTCAAAATAGGAAGGATTCAAAAAAACGTGTGGAATAATCTGCCTCTCTGATGAGATGAGAGATCAGAGAGGCTGACAGTTAATTGTGAAAGATGTTTGTTAAAGGGTGTGTGAGGGTTTAATCTGATCTGCAATTTTTCCTTCTCGCAGATGCTATGCCGGTGTATTTATGTGGACAAACATTTTGGCATAACTACCCTGCATTTCCCACACACAGCTACAAATGTACCTCTAATTGCCATCACTCACCTCATACACCCCCTCCACTCCTTTCACCCTTACACCTCACTGGTAAATGGAGTGGCGAGAGCCGGGTGCAGGAAGGAGCGTGGAGTAGAGTGAGGCTGATGGAGGTGATGGTCGTGCTATAGGTGGACAGAGGGAAACAGTGGATCCTTGTCCATGCGAGAAAGACAGCAGGATCAGTGTGTTTGGCCTGGCCGGGTCTCCCCTCTCTCTCTCTCTCTCTCTCTCTCTCCCTCCCTCTCTCTCTCTCTCTCTCTCTCCCTCTCTCTCTCCACAACTCTCTTGCTCTCTCTCCCAGGAGCTGCTTCTCATTAAGCCTGTTTGTTTTGGCTGACACATAGTGGCACTTAGCAGCAACACGCTCACCCACGTGTGTGCGCACAAACACACGTGCACCTCAAGAACACATGCATGCGCAGTTTTGTTTGTTTTGGCAGTGGCCAGGTGCCACTTAGTAGAGCCTCTAAACACCAGTGATCAGCCGAACACACCATCATGTTTATTTTTGCAGAGTATGGACACACACACACACTCCCCGTTGTACAAATGTATTACAGAAATTAAGGTTTTAGTTATTTAACATTTATTCTGTCCTTTCATTGAAATATTTGCATACTATAATACTGACCTTGAAACAAGCTAATATGTCTATCAGAAAATCACTGTACTTTTTTCATGCATTGTCTTTATTTAACCCATTTGACTAAATACATATCCAAAACTTTATTTACAGAATTGTTTGAGACTCACACTGGAGACTGTAATTTGAGTCTAAAGTCATATCTGTGGTGTGATTTAGCCAGAAAATGCAGTGTGAAGAGACCAGAAAGATGCTTTTCACCTGAAGTGTGGCTGCACAGGTCTAAACATTTTTGTCTAAAATGTGGTGAGATGATTGATTAAATTTCAAGCACTTTGCACCCCTGTGCCAACTGAGTTTTGCTTAAGAGGTGTATTTTGAGGCTGAGAGCTAAAACTGTAAAGCATTGCTCTGTTCCAGTGATGATCGAGCATTAAACAGCAGAGATTTTAGTTATATTTAACCCATATAGCAAATGCATTGGAAAGAATTGTGGGTTTCATCCACACAGTGCCAGTGTTTCTTGTGTTTATGTTGTGTAGAACTCTGACACTGGTTTAATGTAGATAGAGCTGATAATACCCCTTAAAGAGCCTGTCACAGTAAGGCTGCTATTGCTTTATGCCCTGTGGCCAAACCAGAGAAAAACATATGATACACAGCTATTACACTCCACAACACACTGTACACACGCTGCACACATAGTGCAGGAAACAAACGCAGCGTTCTCCTCTCTCACCGAGTATAATTTGGACCCCAACCCTCCCAATTTTCTGTCTGGGACAGGCGGGCTGTGGAGAGCAGCAAGCACTGTTAGGTTAAGGTTTCCCTACACACTGCAGGAATATGATAAACAATACAAGCATTCTTAGGACCTGGCACACACACACATGTGCAGGCAGACATCCATGCAGTATGGCACAAATATGTTCTCACTCTCTCTCACTCTTACACACACACAGAGACATATGTGTCTGGTAGTTTTAAAACTATTGAACAGACATAAAAATGTCATGGTCTCTCTGTCACACACAGCTGGACTATGACCACACACCCAAATCAGTGAGGCTTCTCCAGCACACTGAGGTTCCCACTACGGTCCAGACGCACTGCAGCCGCGTGGTCAAGATGTTACTAAATGATGTTGGATCTGAGCCATTCTATGAAAACCCCCATCTCACACTGTGTTACAAAAACAAAAACAAACCAAAACTGTGGGCAAACGCAGCATTTATGCAAGTCATGCATAAGAACAGTAACAACTTGACATTATCACAAATCATGTCACAGTAAAAACTGCTGGGATGTGTTACTGGAGCCCAAATACATTAATTAATTTCTCCACCTCGATAAATCACATTCAGTTTCTCCACGTGGTTTCTCTTTATTGAAATAATTGAGGTCTTGAAGTAAAAGTCCTGTTCAGTTTAATCAGCTGTGCTTTTGTTACTTCTGATAAAAAGCTAAGAGTGGTACAGTGAACAATTAGAAAAGCCAACTCAAGAGACTCGATGAAAAATAATTAAGAAACACACAAATCTTTAAATAAGATAATGATACTGCTTCATTATGTTTAATCAGGAAACCTGAACTTGACTGTAGCGGCATGGTGACAACAAAGGTGGTAGGTCAGAGGGTTAAGGTTTCTTGGGGATAACAGCTGTCTAAATATGTACACACACACACACACACACACACACGGCAGCCAGGTGTTTTAGTATGAATAAGTGTAGTGTCTCCCACCTGCACAACACTATCTCACTCTATCACCCTAATTGAGCATATAACCACAGCTCACATAGAGGAGACTGATTACCTGAACTGTACTTCAGTTCTGTATGTCAGAGCAGTATTATGCATGGTACCCACTACAAGGTAAATCTACTGCAGTGGCCTGCAAATTGTGTGTATGATTGTGTCTGACTCATTTTGTGGGGCAGTCAGGGTACTCCATGTATACATGTGTTTACTCAGTGAGATTGGCGGCTGGGTCCCGAGGGAGTAGTGGCTTAGCCGACGCCGGCACACTGTTAAAGCTAAACATGCCTAATTGAGGACGACGCTTACAGGCCCTCCTCTGTGTGTGTGTTGGAGAGTTAGACAAGAAAGTATGGAATGACAAGAACACAGGAGTCTTGCTGTGGTAAATAAGGCAGGGGCAAATGTGTCAGTGGCCCTTTCTGCCCTTTGGTTGACAATGTGCTGATGTCTAGTAGCCAAATGAGCTGTGTGTATGCAGTGTTCTCGATGACAGCCTGCAGATGACATTGTATCACAAATTTACTGACATTTAAATGAATATGTGTGTGCGTGTGTCTTCATTTATGCAGCAAAGCATTCTCAACTTGGATGTCTACTTATTACATACAAGGCTTTCAGTCAAATCTCAGCTCCCGGCCCTGAGCCTGAAACAAGCTTTTCTTATTTTTCCAAAAAGGTTTAGAATGGAAATCCAAGCTCAAATGACAAAGTCTTTTGTTCTCATCTATCCCCATTTGCTGTCTGACCCCGCTTAAGCTAGAATCATAATTCTGCAGAGATTCATGAAGACATAAATACATGTTAACATCATAACATCCACCCGAGCCACTTAGAGAAGAATTAGGGTGAACCACGTGCACAGCATAGTGTCCAAAATTATAAACCTTTCAAATCGAATCTCTTACATCCATTTTGGCCTTAGAGATTAAACTGGTATTCTTCAGGCAGTTTTCTGTATAAATGGGTTGATGCCAAGCTAACCATACCTCTAACTCTTACATAGGTCACCAGCAATCTGGCTACGTCTATTTGTTGTAGAGGCACACAGACGAACAGAAAAGCCTCTCAACACTCTATAATGTGCTGTGTGGACCTTGCAGTAAACCTTGTATATACAACTTTATTGTTGTATAAAAAAGAAAGATACAAATGTGACCAAACTACCTGGATCATCGCAGCTACATTTTTCTGCAATGAATCATAACACCCATAGACTTAGAATCTCATACAAACATTGAAAAACAAAGATCTGTAATCACACATCTGCACAGTTTCATGGATGTTCAGCTGCTAGTCTTTTTTTATAGTTACATCCACTTTCCCATGCTGTCAACCTCAATGCTGGCATCATTGCTCTAGTCCAATCATCCTCTTGCTTGCCCTCTCTAAGCCAATCAACCTCCATCCTATGTACTTTGAAACCCAGTACTCTTCTGTAATTCTGCCTTTCCGTCTCCTTGCTTGAAATTCCATTATGCTATGATGGGTCATCAGATTCTAATTAACAAACAGCTTGACTGAATTCTGTATTTCAATAAATCATGTTCAATTGTTCCAGATGATTCCTCCTTATTAAAGTGATTTTGTTCCCAATAGGACAAAAGACAAAGCAAGAACAGAATGGAATACAAAATCAATGAATATACTCAAATATAAGCTGGAGTATTTGTTTGCAAATACTAGGAAAGCCCCATCATCCCTGAAAATAATTGATACGGTTGTGAGTATATATTTGTTAACTTAACTTGAACTTGCACCTGTATTCAGATTTTTTCAGTTTTATAATAAATATAGAAAAAGATTTGCTAATAAAACAATTTAAAGAGCAGTTCACACGTCAGTGATAACTGGTTGGATGTTATGAAGTTAATCAATATATTTTGTGAAGGCGCATATACTATTTACTTGTGTTCTTCAGTCAGTGTCACATTGCATGCTCATATATTCCACAGCAAATTAAACATTACTATGAGAACCCCAATAAAATCTTGCTATAATAATACATATGTGTGAAAGATCTCCACTTTTGTTGCTCTTATTTGAAACAAACATACGATTTCCTTTTTTAAACTGAATATTTCCTTCCACGTTTTCACTAAGTCTTGTCACATTCAGTCAAATCAAAGAGGTCCGGGCCTGTTGCCAAATCCAACTTGCAGTAGTCACAAACAGAAAATGGACTTCAAAGATTTTTCTTGGCTATAATCTGATGTGAACAGCTCCTACAAGCCGAACTCTACAATACCTGCCGGCTCTCCCACATGAAACGAATGGTGCATTAAACGGGGCAGGTGCTGCAGGTGTTGCAGTTCTACTCTGGCCTGCCTCGCTCTCCCAGCCATGTTCAATACGGGCACTGTTAAGTTAGTGCGTGATTCCAGTGTTTTAGCAACTCCTCTGGCTGCTTCCCTTGGACGACTACGCCAGCAGGGTTTACTTAGGGATGGGAGCGTGACAGCTGCTGGAATGCCTGCGCTCTGCCCACAGAGAACAGGACATGGGTCACACCAACACTATGGCTACACAGGCCCAGGCAGCACAGTTCCACCAGGCAGGTCTAATGGGCCGTGGATCAGAGGGGCTCCTTCCCAACTACAGATGCTGCCATGGATTGTATATTGTAAATGTCCTGCAGAACGTTTACATCTGTCCTTAACCTTTACACGTTTTTTGCAGGTTTTCTAAATAAACATTCTTTGATTTCATTCTTTGACTGTTCTCCAAGAAAGAATGTTCAATAATGCTGTTGTTAGATGCCTGTTGCTTTTGGGCATGAATAATTTGTACTTTGGGGAACAAAAATTTGGGGATATGTTGGGGTGAGAGAAGGAAGACAGGACAAAAGACATGCTGTGGAAGAGAGACAGAGATTAATAATAACTAATGATTAAATGCAGAGAGGTCTATTACAGTTTTTCTCAAATGTTAAAACACAAAAGCCAATCCTGTAACCCAAATGACCAGTAGTCTAAACACATTTACCAAATGTAGCCACCATATTCCAGTACCATAAACACATGTCACATGAAGACACAATTCACAAAACACAACCCTCTGTACTCATAAATCTAAACACATTTTTCCTTGCTAAAACACATGTTGCAAAACAACTCTGCTCATATCCTCAAATGAAAGCCCATGTGATGCAAAATGCTTGCCACAGTCACCAATCTTTGAACACAGGGAACACACCTGGCGTCATTCACTACACACAATGACTCAAAATTGAAGACACTTGTTGCTAATGCTGTACCCACATGTAAAAGCAAGTTCAGAGTGCACAGTATGCTGAAGAGTCCAAACAAACACAATGGATGAAGGCAGAGTCAGGGGAAGAGGAATCTGATGCAGAGGAGGGAGAAGAGCTGGCCCTGGAAGAAGAGGAGCAGGCCAATGAGGAAGAGGAGTTCAAATGAGAGGAGGAAGAGGAGCGACCAACGAGGAAGAGGAGAAGGCCAACATGGGAGAGGAGAAGGTCCAGGAGGGAGAGCAAGACAACCTCGCACCATCATTACTGACGAGATGCGAGCAACAGCTCAGCGACATGATGCCGCACAGTGATTGTGGTGTGTGTGTGGTGTGAATAACGTAAATACACTTCACACCCTGTTCATGTTTTCAAGATTACTGTTGTGTGCAATAGATTCTGTTTTTGCATTGAGTTGTGTTACAGTAGTGTACGTACATGCAGGATTTTCTATAGATTTATACTACTCATATGAAACTCACAAATCTAAATGCCTAATCCTCTGCAGGGATCTACGACGATCCGTTACTGTATAGCTTCTAAAATATGCATTGGCAGTTATGAAACAAAGAACCTTCTCACAAATTGAGCATTGTGTTTTCAATTGTTTTGCTGTAGTGTGTAATGCTGTGTATAGTGTTTACAGTTTTGACAGCTTCGAGCTGCTCTCTTGGTGTGGGAGTTTGAGTTTTGCAGTGGGAAGGTGTGGTTGTGTTTATGTAGCTTTAGAGAAGGGTGTTGTGTTTGGACATTGGGGGACCTGGTGGTAACGTTTGTGAAATGTGTTTTAGCATTTGAGAAAAACTGTAACACATAGAGAGTGAGAAAGGTGACTGAAGAAGAAACACCCAGTGCATCATGGGAATCCCCCAGCAGTCTACACCTATTGCAGCATAACTAAGGAAGGATTCATGGTCACCTGGTCCAGCCCTAACTATATGCTTTATCAAAAAGGAAAGTTTTAAGCTTAATCTTAAAAGTAGAGATAGTGTCTACCTTCTGAATCCAAACTGGAAGCTGGTTCCACAGAAGAGGGGCCTGAAAACTGAAGGCTCTCCCTCCCATTCTACTTTTAAATACTCTAGGAACAACAAGTAGGCCTGCAGAGCGAGAGCGAAGTGCTCTAATAGGGTGATATGGTACTACAAGGTCATTAAGATAAGATGGGGTCTGATTATTTAAGACCTTGTATGTGAGGAGCAGGATTTTGAATTCTGGACTTAACAGGAAGCCAATGAAGGGAAGCCAAAACAGGAGAAATCTGCTCTCTCTTTCTAGTCCCTGTCAGCACTCTTGCTGCAGCATTTTGGATTAACTGAAGGCTTTTTAGCGAGTTTTTAGGACATCCTGATAATAATGAATTACAGTCGTCCAGCCTGGAAGTAATAAATGCATGACCTGGTCAAAAATGAGATTTCTCGTAATATTACTGGAGGCCAAAGTTATGCCATCCAGAGTTTGTATCTGGTTGGATACCATATTTCTAAGTCGCTGGCTTTGGGGGGCATCTGTTCTTCTGCACTTCAGAGTGTGGGGTGGATGTGGATGGATGTCTGTCTTCATGCAATTTCTCTGTGTGAGTGTATGTGTGGGTGTGTGTATGGCTATGCCTGGGTCGGGGGCTCGCTAAGCCATGGCCCCTGTGGGACATTGTTCTTGTGGGTGGGGGAGTTCCCCTCCCTGCCACTCCCCACCGGTTGTTGCTGCCATCCCTGGGCATGGGTACTTGTTGGTGCCTGGATGGGCATTTTGGTGTGGTTGCTTGGGTGCTCCCTGGAAGCTGTGGGTCGGAGTTGCTTGGACCTCTTCATTGCTTGGTGGGGCCTTTGGTTGTTGGTGCCTTGTCCGGAGCCTTCCTGTTCCCTTTGTTGGGATGGAGATGTGTGGCTTTGGTTCTTCAGCATCCTTGGACAGCCTGGGGTCTTTCCCTGTCTGCCCCTGGCTCCTGTTTCAATCTCTCACCCTCATTATCAAGTAAGCTTCATGACAAACGCTCAGACATAGACACTCAAATTCTCTCCCTCACACACACACACACACACACACACACACACACACACACACACACACACACACACACACACACACACACACACACACACACACACACACACAGCAAAACTGTATGTTTGTTTGTGGCCTTCACCTCATGTCCACTGCAGCATAAAACCCACTCTGATAACAATGTGAATAATAAAATAAAATAAAAACAATACAAAAAGACTAACAAGAGGAGACAGAGAGTCTATAGTGCTCCTCTTGGCACAACAAGGCATTCAGACCATGAATCTGCTTGCTAAAACTACTTCATTTATCCTTTAATGGGTAAACTGAT
The DNA here is from genome assembly GCF_041146795.1 of Maylandia zebra. NCBI lineage: Eukaryota > Metazoa > Chordata > Actinopteri > Cichliformes > Cichlidae > Maylandia > Maylandia zebra. Next base: position 9,036,279 of record NC_135171.1, on the reverse strand, counting down.
GGCAGGAAAGAAAAACAGATGCATGTTCAACACAATCAAGTGCTAAACTTTGTAACATAGAGTCAAGGTAAAGAAAGCAAACCCTCTGTCACTTCTGTGGTTTTACATATTAGGACAAAATAAAAAATGGCCATGTCCTTAAAATTGTACAAATATAACCTGAGATGAACAACAACACAGCTTGTAAAACCACCTTTAGCCGAAATAATGTGAAGTAATCCTTTTCTGTATCATTTAGTCTCTCACTTTAAGTTGTGGGCATTCAACCCTAGAACCCTAGAACCGAAAGAAGCTGTGCTTTCTTTTTACCATGACTGTAATCTGGGTAAAAACTTTGCTTATGACACTGCACTGCAGCTGACTTGCATTTTTTGTTAGGCCTTCTGGTTCTACTAATTCTCATAAAACAGCATGTGGGGTATTTAGGGATGGACAGGGTGCAATTATACTCTATCGCAGTATGATTGGAACCTGTGATTTTGACTGATTACATGTGGCAGCTCCAAACTGTCATACAGTCAAGTCTTGTATATACATTTGCTTCAGTTTATCTTAGCACAGCATGCTAATTTTTAATGTTATGTTAACATTATCACTGACGGACATAATGTGTTGCTCAAAAAGCCTGTGATGACTTTTTTATGCCCATCTACTAGCTCTCTGCTCTCACCTGGGACCAAACATGACTGGAAGGCGTGTTGGTCCAAGGCTTCTCCAGCTGTATTTATTTCCTGGCTGGCAGTTCAGCATTGGTGATGGTGGTTCATGTTAGTCACGGCTTGGCTCCTTCAGAGCAGCCTCAGAGAGTTACTCTTGGCCCAGCTTCAGCTGGGACCTGAGTGGACGCTTAGGACGCCAGCCGGATATCAAGTCTTTGGACATGCATTCATAAAACTGATGGCTTATTTGTTTCTACTTTACTACATACATATTCAATCACTCCATGGAATGGTTTACTTCCAGATGCTGAGTTTTTGTACCTGTTGTTTCAGTTTCAGTACCAATAACAACTTCATTTGAAATACAAATAAGGGATGTTGGCATAGTTTGCTAGCTTGCAGAGGTGATCTATATGCTCTAAAGGTATAGCACAAGCTTTTGAGGTTATTTGCTGCATGTTTTCCCCCTGCTCTTTTTATCAGTGCTCTTGTCTCATCTCCTCTGTCCCATCTAAATAAAGGCAAAAAAGCCTGCTTCTCTCTGAACAATAATAAAAACAGAACAATAGAGTTGATTGATAAAAAGCTCCACATGAAAGGTTAGGAGGCCCATTAAGCAAACTGAGTGACAAAGTGAACTGACATTGGAAAAGTCTTTAGCGTGAAACTGGCACTCAGAGGTCCTTCATGCAAGAGGGCATGCCTCTCATCCAGTGTGAACATCGTAAACACTCATACACCTTCAGAGACTTGGCACAAGAGAAAGCAACTTGGCATCAATGCGTGCCCTTAGCCCCTAGTGCCATGCTCCAGCTGCATTGGAGATAACACCCCTCAGATCTCCAAAAACCATAGGTGACTGCAACATGACTACTTGGCTCACAGTAGGGGATGTCAGTCACTTAAGAGACAAATTATACAAGCATACCCTAACAGATTTATAAAATACATACCAGGAAGATAAAAAGAAGATAAACATAAACACCAGTGAAAGTTGCCAGAGCACTCATAGTTTATCTACTTAGAAAGAAGGATATGGTTAACAGAAACTTTAGAAAAAAACACCAGCCCTCCATAAAAACAACGTTCTTTCAGTATACATTTCCATTTTCTAAACTATTGTTGAGATTTGTGCGATTTGTTACAATAAGCATCTTGTTAACTCAATAGCTCTGTATCTTTTCCCCAGTAAAGTCCACCACCCACTGGGAACAAGTCAGATTTATTGCTGGTAAAGTGGCCCAAGCTCTTATTGCAGATGTACAAGGACATAACAATGGGCGAAATTCCCCATGCTCCTGAAGCACCTCCCACAGAATTCCTCAAGGGATGAGGTCAAATACCTGCTCCGAGCCCATAAAGCAAATGCAGACTGATTGGGCAAATTCCCATGCACACTTGAATATCCTTAAGAGGATAAAGACCTGTCCAGCATTCCAACACCAGGACTAAAACGGCATTACTCCCCATCCCACCCAAGCGGTGATGTTCCATGTCCCTATATCTAGCCTCAGCAGCTGGGGATTGGACGAGCAGGGAGACCCGTGGCACAACACACAGACTTCATGTGGGATGTGCGTCCACAGGAGGGTGTGTCCAGGTCAACTCTTCAGCCTGTGCATAGTTTGACTCCACATTAACAAATCAACAACAACTTTAAAACATCTATCAGAAATATTAATGTTATTGATCATAACAATATACAAAACAATAAAAACTGGGTCATGGCATTAATGTGAATGATTTTTTGCATTTTCATTAGTCTCAATCATTTTGCAACACATGAAAATCCTTTTGGGTAGACCTGTTATTGTTAGCCTCACTAGCAAAAAAGAATTACTGATAATTAAAGATCATTTTTTAGCTATTCAATATGCCAACATTTTTTCTAGTACCATCAAATGTAATTTTAACTTGTCCTCCAATTGCTACTAGTCAGCCTTACTGGTTATAGCTTAAAGGGCTCGCATTAATCAATTCAAAAGTACAGAGAAACAGTGGGAATGCACGTGTGCGCTGGCACGAGCACAGCACCACAGCTGTTTGTCATTTTGGCCTTAGCACGCATGGCAACCTGTTCTGAATAACAGAACCCCCTCTGCACTTCTGTGCATTTATCATGTAGTTTACAGTAAGGTGATATTCATCACAAGGGCTACGTACCTCATGCGCAGGTCCACTACAAATCACAGAGAATCTTGATGAGTGTGATAATGTACAGAGCTTCGGGCCTTTTCCACCTTTCCTTTCACCACTCATTTTCTTCCAGGTCAGGTTAAGAGCAGCACACTGAGGTAAGACATGGAAGGCATCAATGTTATTGCAGCTCTCTCCACTAGTTTGTTACAGAAGAAGACCATCTGTAACACAGAAGTAACACTGTCTTGTGTCCTAGACATTTCTTTATCATAGCTTTCTACCATAAAGTGTCCTGACCCAATTCTGTATGTTCATTGTTTTTTAATCTTTTCCATAAGAGTGAGTCAGCTTTGGAAATTCATTGTTCCCAGAAAATCTGATATCCCCATCTCGAGTCTTAAGTTTCGCTTAATAGTCACATGACTAACCAGACTGTGTTCATGCACATCACCCCATAACTTTTTTTTTTGGCTCAGTTATACCTTTTTGCCGCCATATATACCGTTTAATATTACATTCATAATAGCCAAATAATGAGGCAAAGGTAGTCCCTATGAGTCAAAAGTGAAGCCTTGATGGTGCTCTGAATATTAGTTTCCAAAATTATCTTTCTTTGAATCATCGGCTGATACTGGTACAATATTGCACAAAGTACTGGTTACAGTGGTTTTGGTACTGTTGGGTAAATTGCAACAAACACTATACACCTACCCAACATGTGTGCAGACTACAGGGGCGGGGGAATACTTTTATTCCTGTTAGTTTCAATCACAATTCCACTATAATCATTGTAGGTATCAGCCTTGATCTTTGCTTTGCATTTTAAATACAGTCATAAAGGAGAAGATTTTGGTATTTTGGCAAAGTGCTCCATATGGGCTTCTCCTGTGCTGGTCCTGCTGCTGGCAGAGCGAAAGCATCAGATAACGAAGGTGGTGGACCATGCACGGTTATACCCAGGTGAGATGTGTGTATATCCTAGGTGTGATGTAGCGTGAAGAGAGCAGAGCAGCACAGTAGATGACCCAGATAAGAGGATTATTAGTTTATAAAACATCTCAACTGCACAGCTGGGCTGCGATAAAGAGCTCTCCGCAGCTTGCAGTCAGCTGTGGGTACTGTGATAGATCGCCACCCTGCAGCTCATTTGCTCCTTCAGTAAGTTGTCATAGCGGACTTCATATCTTCACTTCAGCGATTATTTGTGTTATAACAGTTATATCTAGCAGAATCACCCATGTTTGCACATAATCTTTCTTAATGGTGTGCTGAACTGCTGGTAGGCAGGTTGTCCTGTTCCCTGAGGAACACCTAGCGCGATAGTCACACAAAAGGGGTTGAAGACTGCGGCTCGACCAAAATTATTGCAACTGTGTGCAATGAACTAGTAGTTTCATTACCTTTGGAATGGCTGCTTTGAATATGGGAGCCAGGTCTGAGTTGCAACCTCACCTGTATCAAGCCTGTGATATAACAGGAATAAGCTGGAGTCAATCTTCTGTTGTGCTTCAATGGAGTTAAATTGGCAGTTACATTAATCTTTTTTTTGTTGTTGTGATAATACAACACCAATTACTTGTAATAAATAAAAAAGAAAAAATCGCAAATCTGTTTCCCTCTACACACAGAGAAATTTATCTTAAACAAACTTAATTACTTAAGTTTTATTAATTACTTACATTAAATTCAGAGTCCAACAGAAATTCAGAAAAAGATATTCTTTAATATTTAAAAACATGCAAACATCCAATGTATGAGAAGAATTTGAAACCCGACCTCCTCGAGTAATTTCAACATATCCAACGAAGCTATGAACATTTTTTCCTTAATACTTCCAATAATATTTCCAAGTTATAGCCCTTGGAATTACATACTTTTTACATACAAGAGTTAGTTTCTTGAACGTCTCAGGGATGAAAAAATAACTTTAATGCTAACTCCAACTCCATAACCTTTGAATTCAAAAGATTTTTTAAAAACTGTATGGTGGAATATATCATAGCTTCAACAGCAAAATTCCATGTTTATCATTCATGTCAAAACAAATATGAAAGGCACCTTTCATGATACCATTTTCATCAACCATGATTCCTTCTTAGAATTCTTAAAACTGTCCTGTTTCACATCATGAGTAACTTAATCACTTGTGAGCCATACTGAGCTACTGCTCCTACTGAGCTGCTTTTTTGGAGAAATGAAGTTACAGCAGTTTTAAAGCTGTATCTCAGCTTCTTTGGGGGAGCGATCTCCAATGCAAATGTGTGTATGAGTGGGCTGCATTTATATGGTGTTTTTCTAGTCTTAGCCACCACTCCAATGTGCTTTATGAGTATATCACACTGACACTTGTTTTCAGTGGCTAATTATATTATGGCTACACAGATTTCCACACAACTGATGTTTCATGCTTTAGTACGTATGCGCGTGTGTGTACGTGTTGCCTTTGTGTTTGTTTCTAGTCGCCTGGGATTATTTATTCTTACTGTGGCTTTTCTTGTCATCACTGAAGGCAACAGAGATTTAGGATGAATAACAAATTATGAAGACTAACTGGGAACAGTCGTGCAGATGGGAGGAAACCGGTTCCAGTGAGGTTTTGCCGATCTCACGACACCATGCTCATTTTTAAGTGTTCCCATGAACGATGTTATGCTAATGGCCTTTCTGAGTACTTCCTGGTCTGTGTCCAATCACGCTGCTCAAACCATGGTGACAGCAGGTCGTGCTCCAGAGAGAATGATTTGCACGTCTATATGTAGATAGAGGTGGGATGGGGGACAGGCTTAATGGGCTGTGAATGTCACACACATACAAAAACACACAGTATTTAGTGCTGTCTGTTTGTGGCCTTGATGAAGTTATGCAGCCTTGCAGATCTTTGTCTTTGAAACTTTTAAATTTACCTCTGTAACCCTCAGATCTGTACAGTAGGTTCTTTAAAAAAAAAAAAAAATCTAATTTCTTCATGTCTCTTTTGCAACATCTGGTTCTGTTCCTTCAAAGTACTCCAAAGCCAGCATTTGGTCTCCCTGCTGGGTTAAATTCACCACGCTTTGGGACCGCGACACGCACACAGCATCTCTCAACATCCATCCTCTCATCGCTTGTTTTTGTACCTCGTATTCTGTCCTTACTTCCCATCTGCTTTGCAGTGCCTGGAAAACATAACAACACGGCAAAATGATTTCTTTCAGACCATTTTAGCTTCCATTTACATTGCACAAATTTAAGTAAATAGCAGAACCACTGATGTTTGTAATGGATTTGAGCACTCAAGCTGAACTTCTGACAGAGAAAAAAGGGAAACATGAACAGATGTTTTAAATAATGAATATAAGTCAGTACAAATGATAAGGTTGTGCCATGTAGGTAATACTTTGCAAATAGTGAATTCCTAAAGTTTACAGAGCCTTCAAGTTTTCGCACTATTTGTTTTGACTTTGGGTCATCCTAAAGTGGATTGTTTTTTTTGTAAAGACTCTGAACAAAGTTCTCCACTGACACCACCCCCACCCCCTGCCCCCAGTGCTACATCAATGGCTGATACCCTCTAGAACTTGGGTTTGCTATTACCTGGTTACATGGAGACAGAAAATAATACAGGCAGACAAAGTAGGTGAGCTCAAAAATGAGGAAGACTAAGGTAGGAACAGACACCAGGTACAGACGGCTAACAGGGAACAGGTGAACACAATCAGATAATAATGGAGGAAAGAACAACAACAACAGAGAAAAGTTAAAACACAAGCACGTAAGGAACTGATGCCCAAAATGAAGCAGGATGTAACAGGTACTCTTAAAATTCCTTCAAACTGTTTGCTTCTAGTACAGTTTGGATGACGTTTAATGCTAAAAGCTGCAGCACAAGCTAAGTGTTAGTAAGAAACATTATCGAATGCTTTGCTGTATCAGTAATGTTGATAACGATGTTCGTCAAGTGGAGTTGAACCCATCTCTTCATAGGAAATGGGATAATCCAACAAGCTATTGAGTAATCTTGATTCTTACTGACTATTACTGCAAAGCTAGGGTCCTTTAAAAAACACCAAAAACAAAACAAGCATACATTCATTTGAGCATGTTAAATCTAACATTATATTGTCTTTTTTGTATGTTTTGCTCATTTTCGTTTTTACAAACAGTTGAATCAGTCACTGCAAAGAGCCGAGTAGTTAGCCTTGAGCTCAAAGTGAAGTCACGAGGTCCAGGCAGAACAGACAGCTGAAACATTGCAGAGGTTGGTTTGGAGGGAAAATGTGATGTCTCCATGCTGATTATTCTCAAAAGGGCAGCTTCTATTTGCTTTTTTAAAACCACATTAGCCCAAAATTCCTGCATAATCCATCGTGACAGTTGAGCGTTTGCAGCTTCCTAACATCTTTATTAGCATACAACCTAAAATTCCGAAAACGCCTTTGTCTTGTTTCCTCAGTCTTTCATGTTTGAAATGGAAGGCTTTACCTTCTTCACCGTGTGCTAATAAAACTAACTCTTAGGGTGTATATGAGGAATAAGGATAATGCCTGTATGGCCTCCCTAAGAGTAGGATATTAGAGAGTTCTGGAACACCTCAAAGTCTATAAACACAGCAGGACAATGGAGGCAGCAGCAGTGACAGTCTATGTTTAAACGATTGATCCTCTGGTGAATGGAAGCAACCAAGATATAAGCTCTAAGCATAACTCGTGGTTTTAAGAGGAAAAACCAGTCACTTTGCCACTTTCTGAAGGCTTATCTCCAGGTTCAATGGCTGGTTAAAAGTGTATTCAGATTACTCGTCCTTAACTTGTATTTGAAGAAACTGGAGACAGACAGCAATTAACTTGCATCAGTTAAGACTGCAGGCAGCTTTAGTTCCTGCCCCTGCCGATACACAGTGTATTTGACTTACACTTTATTGCCAAAAGTATTCGCTTGTCTGCCTTCACACGCACGTGAACTTGACATACCATTCTTAATCCATTGGGTTTAATATGATGTCGGCTCACCCAGTAAACGTGGAAGAAAAAGCAACAAACCTGACCTGATATACAGTGTGAGGTTTGGACAGTGCACTGTTTAGTCACAGCTGAAGACACGCCTCTTGTCATCAATAAGGGAACTCAGAATAAAGCTGATTGAGGTCCATTATGAAGTTTCAGAAGCACAAGTATGCAGTGAGGTGCCCATAGAAACCTTAACAAAAGCTATTTACATTTTGAGCAAGATTTTTAATATCAATCAATATATGACCTATTATTATTTTTCCTCTCTGTCAGTTTGTGCAGTGTGTTCATATGTGGAACAACATTAACAGAAACTCCTCTATGATTTCCACGAGTAATCCGTATAGAGAGGATTTGTATACATTCCATTGAGGCACTTAAGTCCCGGATCCTTGTCAACAGATTTGTGTTTTATTGGGTGGAGAAACAGCAGTAAGGGCTTGTGGCTCTGTGGGCACCAATCATGCCAGCATAAACACCTCTGACGTAATAAGCAGCTACAGTTTTCCTCGGAGGTAAATGCTGGTATCTGTGTGAGCGGGATTACACGTGTATGTACGTGCACACGAGTGGTTTGAGAGGAGTGTAATGGAGTAATCACAGGATATTAACTTCAGATTAGGAGCTTCTGCAGACTTATGACAGACATGATTATATTTACTGATAACTTAGCTTTTCAACATAATGTTATTTGATGCTCATGTAACAGGACATTTGATTAAAAATGATTCAAAAAGTCATTCAAAAGAATAAGAGATGGTTTTTAAACATGTAGTACTGACATGTGCTGATTTAGTTAATGCTGGTTAAAGTTAGGTAACTTTATACACAAAAACAATCTTGGGAAATGATTAGGGAAAGATTATGGTTTTGGTTGCAATGGCAATTTTATTAAAAACACTCCACCCATACAGCACTGCCCTCCTATAAAAGTAACCCACGATGGACTAAAAAAGATTAAAAAAAAAGATGCAACAGAGCCAGACATATGGTTGCTTTTATTCCCTTCAGTTTTATTTCTGCATGCCCAGGGACGGATCTAGCCATTTTGTTGGCCTCACATGAGATAAGGATTTAGGTAAAATGATTATCATCCATGTCAGTTATTGTTAAGAAAATACAGTATCAGTTTATTTATCTTGTGCTTTTGTTTTATTGTTCTCCCTTGTGTCATTATTCTGTTATGTGTTTTATCCTATTGTACAGTGTCCTTGGGTGTCTTGAAAGGTGCTTTATAAATAAAATTTATTATCATTATTTATTATTATTATTTAAGATTTTGGAAAGCCTGAAAAATCTGTACATGTATTAATGAAATAAAATAATCGTCATTGCTGCAAGGTCACTTTTCCTGTTTACTTTTCTGATTATACAGGTAACATCATACAGCGTTATCTACATCCTGTCTGCATGCACAACGAAAAACATCACACTGATTTTGAATTTAAGGAAAAAAACAAAGATCTTTTGAACTGCATTCAAGCTCTCGATTTTTTAAATGTAAAACTGTAAGTTGTGTGTCCTTAAGTGTGTGACCAGACCTGAAGTGGGTTACCATATTAACTATGTGCATGAGTTGTTAGCTTTTTACAGGACCCTCGGGTGTCTCTGTGTATTATGGCCACATATCTCTACGTTGGTCCTGCCTGTTCGAAGGACATTGTTCCAGAAGTCTTGAGGTTTGTTCAGATGAAATTTAACAAACCTAAGCTGTGCAGCCATGTTTCATTAAAGAGAACAAGCAATCTTTTTATACTTGTAGCGTCACTAGCTGTACAATATTGAACTGTAACGATCTACCTGAGTCATGTCGAGTCAAGTTGAGTTTTATTGTTAGCGTACGTCTGCTTTCATTGAAGTGCTCACACTTGCTGATGATCAATAGATCAATTTCTTTTTAATTAGTAGCACCTGGCTGCTATTGAACATTTTAATTGCTATAGAAGCAGTAAGAATTTGTTTCCGTTTCATTTTCACATGACTGTTTATGCAAAAATCCTGAAAACACTAAAGGAAAGAAAAAAAATGAAGAAATACTCACAAAATCAATCCTGCTCACCCGCAAACCCTTTACACCCTTAAAAAAGAGAGAGAATTAAAAGGGCTCAAAAAGTAGCAGGATGTATTTGCAATTGACCTGGATAGGCTTCAGGCTCAAACTAAAGTAATAACTTAATTGGATGAATATGTTATGCCACACATTTACAGAAGAAGCTAAAATGAACCCCAGTATAAAGTCTTGGAGCGTTTATCGAAACATCTATTTACCTTCTTAGATCTTATATTAAACTCTTCAGATTTTCTAAACATGTAACTGCTTCTGTGTTATCTTGAAAAGATCAGATTATAGTTTCAGCAACTTTATTCTCTAGGAAGCTAGGAAACACTATGGCATCTAAAATTCTGAATAAAAACAAAGGAGCTTATCAAAGTTTCCACGTGGCCCCTTGTGGTTACAGAAACAATAAATTGGCCCTAAGGTGGTGCAAAGCTAACTTGATTCCAACTTTTTCAGACCTCCTTCATTCCCATATGACGGTGGTCCAAGTACTAACAGATTTCACACTGTTCTTTAGAACCTAGCAAGGTGTTTATACACTTTTTTCCACACATGCAGTGGTACTTTCACCATCTTTTTAAATCAGACACAGCACAAGTTCACATTTTGCACTGATTTAGGCCATTTTAATAGAACTAAATTAACATGCATTATGTAAAATAAAATGAGAAAGAAAAAGAGATGCAGTAATTCAGACAGCTCAAAACAGCAGAAACGGCCCTTATCATAATAGAGGGGTTAACTGGTGTTGCTGGCTGACTAAGAGTTTCAGTGCTGAATCTACTTCCCTGGGATATTGTCACATTCCACTGAGTCGCTGGCCAACAGAATCTGTGGTCAGCCGCACACAGTTTTACTGTGGGAGAGCATGTTACTGAGTATGAATGCCAATGAAGTGATTGATATCATCTATGTTGAAGACTCTGGTCTCTGTGTGTGTGTGTGAGAGAGAGAGCGATGCCTTGTTCTCTGATGTGATTTGTGTAAAGAACACATGTTTGATACATTACTTGATTTGGACCATGACATTTGCGTGCGGCACACACTGATCAGAACTCTGTCAAATAACATCACCCGTGATATTGCCAACAGCACATTTATAAGTCTGTGTGCAGATGGGTGGAACGGGACAAAAAGGGCTAACGCATGACAGAATGATAGAGACAAAGTTATGAGGAATTTGCAATCATTTGCCTTTGTGTGTGGGTGTGTGCGTCTGTGTGTGTGTGGACATTCTTCAGCAATCTCGTCACTGAAACCAAAAAGATGGAGCATCACTATATCAAAACACAGCGTCTGTGCTGCTTTCAGGTTATCTAATTGGCTCCAGATGGAACAAATGAACGTCTCTTCTGAAAATAGATTTGATGGTTTCCACTGGCACAACACACACACACACACACACACACACACACACACACACACACACACACACACACACACACACACACACACACAATATTGTATGGAAAATCACTTGATCAAACACATCGACGCCCACACATATAAAGTAAAACATGTAAACATGCATATTCATCACATGCATACTGTAAAAGTAAACTACTACATGTCATACTCATAAACACACACATGTTTTTATACTTTCTGTAACTGTTTAGGAAAAGTCGTTTATCAAATCATCTCTAAAATTGCAAGTGTTGTAAATATGACAGAAAAAGGCAGAAGTCTGCAACAAGCTAAGAGCTCACATTGCAATTAATACTTTTCAAAGTATGCTAAGGTGGAAAAACTTGTACAAAAAGATTTAATTAAGTTTTTATAATCAGATCAAAAACTCCAATGAACAGCTACACCATCACCAACATAAATAGCAGCTAATAATCCATAAATATAATCCAATCTCAAGAACAAGCTAAAATGTGTGTGATTTAATCACACACACATTTGAGATAACGGCTGTGCTGTGATTTGGATGTAAAATGATCACTCAGAAAGTTAGAAGTCTCTTACATTTACTTTTCTCCTCACGCAGTCAGGGTGTTTATGTCTATATCACAAAACCAGCCGAAACACAACTGAAAGGTGGGCGCCACAGAGAACTCTAATAGGCTACACAATGTTTATGTGAAGGTGCCTGAGTGGCATGTTGCCATAGATACTGTCCGCTCGGTAGGCTCTTGGCATAAAATTACTTAATTTATCCCAAAGATGGGAAAGGGTTGTATCACAGTAGCTAAAACTTGAAAACAAACTAGCTTAATAAGATGAACACTATGTCACAAAATAAAACAGCACAAGAAGGTATATTACACAAAAACAGGTCAGCAAAATACAAAATAGAAAACATGAAGAGCTCGATACATCACAGCTTAAAAATGTAATGTAAAGAGAATTGGTCCTAGCATAGAATCCTGTGGAATTAAAGCGTGGAGTGTGAAAATGACTTCCCATTTACATGAACAAACTGGAGTCTTAGGTATGAAGCAAACCACTGCAGTGCAGTAACTTTAATTTCTATGGCTTAACTGAGCGTTTAATTTTCATTATATGTTTATACACCCCTCTGCATTTAATCATTAGTTACTGTTAACCTCTGGCTCTCTTCCACGGTGTGTCTTTGTCCTGTCTCCCCCCTCCCCTCACCCCCCAACTGGTTGTGGCAGATTGCTGCCGATGTGCTGATTGTTGAGCCTGGTTCTGCTGGAGGTTTTGTCCTGTTCAAAGTGAATTTTTCTTTCCCACTGTTGCCAAGCCCTTTCTCATAATGAGTTGTTTGACTGTTTGGGTTTTCTCGCTTTTATCGAAGGATCCTTACCTTATAATATAAAATGCGTTGAGGCAACTGTTATTGTGATTTGGCAATAAATAAATAAAATGAAAAAAATTGAATAGCTATGATCATCATGAATACCCTATTTTGATTTCCAAAAAACACGACACTTGGCCCAGTCATGAAGAACTTTAATAATACTGTTTGCTTAAATAAACATATTTAACATATTTAAACAATGCCTTCTCTGTGCGGTTAATGAATTGTGAAATACAAAATGCCATATAGACTTTCTGTGAGCGCAGAACAACCACTCACAAAGCAGCAGTTCGGGGATGACGTCCCACGTATCTGTCCTCTGTAGGCCTGTAGGAAAACCCGGACATTTTCATCAATCTCGAAAATCCTCCAGGCGCCCCAGACAAAATGTGAAAAGTAGACATGTCCGGGGAAAAGAGGACGGTTGGTCCCCCTAATCACTTCTATGTCAGCTGATAGATTTGATTGCATTTGATTGCATTGATTCAAACTGATCAGAAACATCAATAATTAAAGAGAATCCCTCAGCTGATGGTACTGATGTGGTCCACAGCTCGACTTTCAACATTCAGGCCACAAAATTTGTTCTTTGCAGTAATATCTGGGATTGCATTAGTTTTCGATCACAGCTAGTGCAGTCACAAAGCCAAGCATGGTGGTAACACTGTGGACCAGGAAGTGTGGATGTAGCAACGTCTTCATGAAACACATCATGCTACACCCAGGGTGTTTCCTCTCGGTCGTAATCAGCTCACCAAGCTCCTCCACCTTATTGATCACAAAAGGACAATAGGACATGAAAATACACTGTGGTTGTCTAATAGCTACAGTGTCAATGGTCATTCGTCAGTCTTTCTTGTTTCTTTTTTTTGCCTTTTCCCCCCCAAGATTTTGTGTTTGTTATTCTGCAGTAAAGCTTTAGTCCTCGCCTTAAAATAGTTCCATTGAGAGACTTCTATTCATTATATGAAAGGCTTCAAATGGGCACAGAGGTTAAAAAAAAGAGCTCCCTCGCCTTTTGAACTCAAAGTTCTGTACACGATGAAGTCTTGTGGCCAACCAGACTTGTTGTTGTCAAAGCGAGCTAATATATGGCAGAGTGATGTAAGCAGAGCTATGAGGAATTTGTAATCTCAAGGCACTTATAAAAACTAAGAATTATATGGCTCTTCTGGGCTTGCCAGATTTTACAGGGCACACGTGCATGTGTTAAGTCATTTTGGCATGTTTGATGCTAAGATAATGTACTCACCTCTATCTCAAAATCACCTTTCAACCCGCTGACATATGACATATGTGGTGAGGGCTACTGAGCCATGCTGCCTGACCCGTGAGTCTACATTAATCATTTGGGACAAGAAAAATTGGTTAGCATGCTGCAGGTGCCAGAAGCAAATAAAGTGGACAATGTCCAACAGTCTTTAAGTTAGTAACGACAAGAGGTGTTGGCACAGTTCAGATACACTGGGACTGGTGTTTTGAAAGAGGATAAATCAAGCAGAATACATTATCAGAGAATGTGCAAGGGTTATCAATCACATCCAATCAAATCAGCTCCTCTCATTTCTTTTAAGGCATGGCAATCACAGCCATGACGTAGTGGCATGAGAACGTCTAGACAGACTTCTTCATCCTGCCATGAAAATACAGCCAAGAATAGATGGTATTTATTCTAAATGTTTCTACTAACCAACTTTATTTTTTAAATATATAGTGTATAGTATACATAACATCCAGATAAGTTCAGTTCTTGCTTTTCTAATGAGGGATAGTTGTAGCAATCAGTCCAAGAAAAGTGAAGAAGAGTGCTGGCAAACAAACATCAGTGTAAACGTTTTGCATGGAGGTTTCAAAAGATACCCTCATCCTTTCATCCGGTTCAAGATGAATGTAATTGAATTAATATTTCATTGTTACAAACAGGTACTCTGCTTTATCTTTGAAGTGTGTATCATCCTGTTAGCGTGCCTGTGTTGGAGTTCAGGTGGCAATTATTACACAATGGGGAACATATTAACAATGTGCGTCCTATTAAAGATTTTCTATTGCATTCAGCCCTAAAGGATTGGTTCCGATCACAGAAGCTTGTCACTGTTATGAGGCCTAATTCTTCTCAGATGATCAGTTTTAAACACACACACACACACATGCATGTACAGTGGGGGAACTCTGTTGATGGGAGAGTTAACCGATTGACATGTTTCCGTGACAACCCCAGTCTCCTCCCTCCAGTGGACAGCATTGGGAAACTCCTAATGAGTTTCCAAGGCCAGAAACACTATATCACTTACACACATGCACACACGCTCTCACACACGCCCACACACACAGCGGCCTGTAGAGCCAGAGTGAATGGGATTTATTGTTATTGTGATAACCTGGGAGTCCAGCAGTGGTTCAGTGTGGCTGAAATAAGGCGGCTTTAATAAGCCCTGATTTAAAGTGGGACTCCTGGAGGAGTTACTCACGCACACCTACACACACACACACACACACACACACACACACACACACACACACACACACACACACACACACACACACACACACACACACACACACACACACACACACAATCTTGGAACAGCTCTCTCTCAGCCTTTCTCATTCTCCTTCACGTCCAATAACCTTCACCTTGTGTGTGAGCAGGGCAGAAAGCACAGAGGTGTTCATGTGGATCATTTCCATTCATCTGTCTCGAGTCGTGAAGAATCGATTCCATCACTGCTACGTCACAAATGTGTGTGGGCACATGTGTGTGTGTGTGTGAGTGTCCCTGTGTGTAACTTTACTGTTACATCCCAGGGGGATCAGATCTCAATATATCTAAACTAAGCAGGCAGCCATGACAAACATTAGCCTTTTGAATTATGACCCGTCTGCTAGATGCCGAGTGTGTATCTGCTGTGCGAGTGCAAGTGTGTGAATGCGACGGTGTGTGGCTGTTTCCAAGAGTTTAATAGAGAGTGCCTAGTGCACAGTTCATAACCACAAGATGTTTTCAGTTTCATATCAAAATTTTTTAAGGTAATATGGTTAATGGCAGTGCGTGCAGGGGTGTAGCTAGGAGCTACAGTTCTGTGAAAACACGAGTACACTGTTACTGCTTCCACAGGAATTAAGAGGGTAAGTAACAGCCAGGTGCCGGTAATTACATGCACTTGTTTAACTGATTAGCAGCAAGTGTGAGCACAGCTATAAAAGCAGATTCAATCTGGCAGTTTGCGAATGGTCAGGAGAAAGACTTTTCTTAAAAAAAAAAATTGCTGCAAAGCTTCGCTTTGGAAAGTTGCATCGGAACAATAAGACTTCTGGAACAATGTCCTCTGGACAACTACTGACCAGCTGGCAGCATTAGTGGAAAGGATACGAATTAAGCTCCCACCGTTACCTACACTTAATTTAACTTTATACATACAAGTATTTGAGGCTTATGTACTGATATTACTCTTCTGTACTTTTCATTTAATAATATAATATGTACTTCTGAACTTCCAACTTGCCTTTGAATCCTTAATCGAGTACCTTCTCAGTCTTGTCGACAGAATTAGTTGAGGTTTGCAATTACAGCTCAGTTCCATTTAATTCAGTTTTATTTAAATAGTGCTAATTTACAGCAATAGCTTCTTCAAGGTGTTTGCTGATGACAAATTAAACCCCAGAGGGTTAAAACACTGGCCAGATGTCCAAGTGAGGTGAACACCATGTCCACGAGCACATTCACAGAAACATGTGATTCTGCTCTCCTTCTCCCATTTTTAATTGTCTTTCGTTTTGACTCAGTCCACTCCTCCCTCGTCTCCCATGCAGTGATTTACAGGCTGCACATTGGTATCACAATCAGTCTGTCTTACAGTCTTGTTAACAGCGGTATCCTGACACATTACAGGCAGGCAGATTACACTGACCTCATCTGAAATAGTTTTTATCTCTGTATACACAGTTTTTGGTTTACATCTTGACTCTTGTAAAAGTCTGAGTCAGACGCTATGTCACATTCTTGTGTGATCACAGTGATCTACAAAGGTTTATAACTTTTAAAATTCTTTGTTGGTTAATCTCTATTGGCTTTGAAAAGAATTACTTGGGGTTAAAACCAATTTTTATTTAGGACATACATTTTCTTCATTTAGGTGTCTCAGTCTCATTCAATAAGTGCTCCCTTTTTCTGTGGTGATATGTTGAGAGCTCTGATGGATGGGTGGTATGTATGAATGACTGTCTCTATTTATTGAAGGTGGAGGACACAGACGCTATGTTGTTAGGACAGGACTCAGACCATGACCTTGTGACCTTACATCCACACACACACACACACACACACACACACACACACACACACACACACACAAACTTTCAGGTAGTGCCATAATGAGTGTGTGTTGGTCACAGCGACCTCTTTCACCTGACCACTGGCACACAGATGCAGACCCAAACACATGCTGATCAGTCATCATGTCTCTGCTCACTGTAATGAGTCTGTGTCATTTTGATAAGTATGCCGTAATGACAGCAGGCTGCAGTAGGCTGGTGTTAAAGAAAGAACTCTTTTCTTATTACGTGCCCAGGCACCAAAGCAAAATAGCACCCTTATTATATGCTCTGGTGCAAATGGTTTTATTTTATTATTATTATTAATTTTAATATTTGTATTTGCATATTTTGTCAGTTTTTGATTAAAATCAATGTTTTATTGAATTTTATTTAGTCAAACTTCTTGGATAACATGCTTTTTTGGGGGCTTCATTTGTTAAATGCAGAAATAGCAAAAGGGAGTTTTTCCTTCCCACTGTCGCCAAGCTCTTGCTCATAGATGCCCAGCTGAGTGTTGGAGTTTCTCTGTATTATTGGAGGGTCTCTACTTTACAATAAAAAGTGGTTTTGTGGTAACTATTAAATTTATATAATAAGGTTGCAAATATGCATCACTTCCTTCAAAAATCTTCTTTGAAAATGGAAAAACAACTAGTAAGTCAGATGTCTGTGCGACTTTCATCGTCACTTCATTTTGACTTGGACTTGAAAATTTGTTATCTGATCAACATAGTATCCCTAATTCTATAAATTTTCTATGAAATATGCAAAAGCAAACAACCCCCCCTCATGTATTACTTATTAGGTCTGTAGGGTAACTATAGACCTGTGGGGAGGTCTATAGTTACCCTTAAACTAAAATTACCTTAAACCCAAAGAAATCTAAGGGTGTGGACAGTTTAGACCCATCACTCCTTCAACACAGAGCTAATCTGATCACTGCACCTACAAGTCTCATGATGCATTCTCAATTGTCCAGGTGAGGAAAGGAAAAGCAACGTCTTCATCTGGACGTTGTTTTTCCAGTCTGAGAAACGTTTGTCACCTATAATGTAACGTCTTCATTCTCAGCCGACTGCAGGTTTCACCAACCTTATAAACAGTTTGCATGATGACCAAAACTGGCAACACTCTAACAGTTCTGGTGATTATTTCAAAACTGTCTTGCCTGAGTTTACAGGCAGCACAGTCACATTATAGTTAAAGTCACATCACAACAACAGCTGCTGTATCTGTATTCAGTAATTATATAAGCCCTTGATAATTATCAGCATTGTGCTGCAGTTTTCATAGATCTACTAAAAGTATTTAATTCAGCAGAATGGCATTGTATTTAAAAAAAATATTGTCACTTGGTTTGGATGAATGTCCTTTCTTAGTTAGTAGTTTTGCAAGTTTGTAGGTCAAATCTGTTTGTATGGATGTTCCTTGGGTTCTATATTTGAACCTCTCTTAATCACTCTGTACATAAACAGTGTTATCTCTGCCACTTAAAATTGTGATGTACCTCTTTTTGCAGATGACACTATTTTATATGTCACTGTCTCTTCCCGTGATCAGGCCATGAAACTTTTGTAATCAGTTTGATTGATTACAAAATTCTCTGATCACACAAACTTATTAAACTCTTATAAAACAAAGTGCATTATTTACAATATTTACAAGGACATCTAAACATGTCCACTTGGTTCCTAACTGCTAACTGCAAAGGCTATTAAAATAAAAGCGGTTTTAACAGAGTGCCTTCTTTTGAAACATGCTGCCTGAACCTCATTTCAAATCACTATTATTATTACATCATATTACTGGTACACTGGTACAGCACATGTGAGTGAGATACTTGTGTGCAAGTTTTATAAGCAACAGCGGTGAAAAAATACAAGAACATAAGAAACAAGCGAAATATAAGAGCAGGAATGTGAGAAGAATACACCTATGCACAATTATAATTATAAGAATGTATGCACATGACTCATATATATGTATATATATGCATATGTGTGTGAGGGCGTGTATACATATGTAAAATACACAGAGGTCAGCAGTTTGAATATCGTACAAAAGGAATAGCATATATGTCCAATATGGAGTGCATAGTGTTGGTGAGAGTGAGGTGTCTATGAAGTGTCACTGTTCAGCAGTCTGGTGGCTGGATGGAAAAAGTGTGGCCTTTATGTAAAAATGCGTTACATAAAGAAATCAATGCTCTCTGTTTTTATTAATGGTTAATACAGTATCCCAACATTTTTGAAAACATGATTGTAAATCAGGGTTTTTTTGTTTTTAAGAAAATGTTGCATACTAACATGCTATTGGTAGCATGTAGCTTAAATTATAGTTACTGTAAATGGAGCCAATTCTAATTTTTCTACAACATTGATCCAGTCTTTGCATGGACCTCAGGACTTATTCTAACAGCAAAACATGAGTCATTAAAAAGTTGATGATGATGGGTTTGGGGTTAGCGACTTACAAAGCAGGTTACAGGTCGAAAATGATATTATTATTATTAGAACACAGGCTCAACAGAGGTGAAATGTTACTAATCAATCTGTTCTTGAGTCTAAGCATAAGGCAACTACAGTAAAAAAAAAAAAGCTTATCAGTGACAGCATCGTGGTGACTGAGGAGTTTTTACATTCCTGCACTTCTCCCTGAAACACTTATTAAAGTTACTGCAGAACATTTGGCTGTCAAGAAGTTGGCAGCAGAGACACAAACAGAAAGTTGGCCACATCTCTGCAAAGCTTTCAGCCCTGATCAGCATTGCTGGCTAGACAAGACCTCATTGTACCTGTGTGCAGCGTACCCAGCTTGATGTACTTGCTTAAAATGGTCGAGCTACTTAAATGACTCTTTATCTTTTCCTGCTTTGCCACAGAGATTTGCCAAATGTTATTTTTTTTCTCTGTCTACATCAAATATTTGAATGACCACTTTCGCTTTAAGAAATCAAAATGTACCGATATTATTAAAGGAAGCATGGCTGATAAGTGAAACTTTTAAAGCGCAATGAAGCAATTTGCTCTCAAACAGCAGTCAGAGTTATTAAAAATCAAACGTGCAACCTAAATAATCGATGCTGAACCAAGTCTGTTTAGAAAGAAAAAAAGTAGGGCTTCCTGTTGGGCATATTACTCTAAAAACACTATTTCAAGTAATAGTTATTCCATCTGATATTTAGAGTTGAGATAAAGAGATAGACAAAACATGTAAGACAGGTCGTGTGCTGTCAGAGGGGAGTGAAACAGGCTACAGGCCTCTATAAACCCTCCTTTATAAGGTAACAGGGCACAACCTCTCTCCCACAGGACCGCCTCATGAATGAACCACTCAGCTTTGCCCTCAGTCTGGTTTGGTGTGTGTGGATGTGCTCAATATATGGAAGAAATTATGCACTAGATTAACTCCCTGCATGTAGAAAACAGTAGGTTTCACGTGTTAGTTTGCTGTGAATTTGGCATTCTTGAAATGAAGTCGAACATGGACCGAGTGTCATAACAGAGTCCCCATTTTCTCGGCTTGTAGTGTTGACCTTCCGCACACACATACACATAAACACTTGTCCCACTGCCAGACAAACAGCCTTGGTGAACCGTGGTATGCTGAGGTATTTATGCTTTACGGTGGGAATGAGATTCCTCCGCACCACATCATGTTCAGCGACACGTTCCACTGAGCCCCTCAGAGTGAATCCCTTCAGCTCTATTTTGGTGACATCTTGTTTCCTTGCATGGACTCCTTGTGCGACATGTTTAAATTTAAAAACTTGGCCATTTTATTTATAGTTCATTTCATCTGAATTTAAAGACACAAAGCCGAACACTGTTTAAGCCATAGTAGGGGATAAGTTGCAACAACCTTCGCATCCTTCTTGTGTGTGCCTGACAGAGCGTAGAAACACATCACTCAATATGTAATGTGGCATTTCTATACATTTAGTGAGTTTAGCATGCTTATATCTTCAAAAGAACAGTGGTATCAAGCAAATGTTCAACAGATGTAACATTTATGTTGGTCAAAGTATTGTAGAAACTAAAATTTTGTGTTTTATGTGCTTTTACTGTTAAGTCTGCACCTATTCATTCTTTCTTAATTTACTTCCTAAGAAAAACTGTCTTTATAGATCACCTAAGTTATGGCCACTAGCTCTAATCACTGCTTTTATTTCTGAAAACATTTTGTTCCATATTTCGACTTGGCAGACAGCTTTGGATACTGCAATACCCGTGAACCATGAAGCCAGTAAGTAGCATATTAAAATGTATCACACACAGTCTAGAACATTGTTACCCACAGTTGAACTAACTCAAAACTAGAGCTGCCTCTCAGTTTTCTTCTGATTTCCAGTCCAGGTCTTGTGTTTGTGGCATATCTCAGCCTTTAACCCCGTTCCTTAAGAATAGCTTCTTGGCAGCAACCTTTCCCTGTTCATCTGCCTGCCATTTCTTCCTCTATCCTCCATTCGCCCAGTTTATGCCAAGACATGCGAAGTACCCGCTTCTCAGTTGAAAGATACTATTTCCTTCTCTAAATGACCTCCTTGACTCCTCGCTCAAACCAGGATTCCTCCCCATGCACCGAAAGAGCGTCCACTGGCCTGTAGGTGTAAATAGACTGCAGAGTCCTCTCCTGACAAGATGTCACCTCTGTGTTGAGGGATCTGCTTAGCCAGAGGTTCTTTTGTTTCCTAATCCTGATATGATGCTTCCCTGGCTGTTGTGTCTGTGTTCGCTTTGTGTTGTGGCATCCTGATGACACCTAGTTTGTGTTCCAGTGGATGATGAGAGTGAAACCTTAAATACTGATCTGTATGCACTGATTTATGCACATCAGCATTTAAATGTCCACCATTATTGATGGAAATTAGCAAAGAAGAAGCTGAGAGATGAACAATTCAGAAGATTGTTTTAAACAGTGGTTGATCTGAAGGACTAAAGCAAATAACTGTGTGTACTGTGTATCATTCTGCTCTAGTTGAGTCCAAATTTACCAAAAGAAAAATGAGATGATCAACAACATCATCATACTGTCTGTATGTAACGGCGGCCTATCGGTGTTTTAGGTGTTTTTGGAGTGGACCAACTAACTCAACACTATATATTTAATGTGAACAAGTAATCAAACCGTATTGAAAATGAACAATTGGGGTAGCCCAAGTACTAAAAATTAAATTCATAACAGATAATCTGATATTTGATCTGGTCTGATAGATTATACAAATCTTAGAAGGAACCGAAAAAAGCCCAAAAGGAGCCTTTGTTTTGTTTTTTGTCCTTCTTGATAATTAAAAGAGAGGACGCAGCGTAATGCAGACCTCATGCTTTGCTGAAGTACAATGTCAGCAGTGACAGCAAAGTACAAATCATTGTGGGCATTTTGTTGTGGCTCTTTGAGACAAAGCCTCTATTGGACGAGGTCTGGAAAAAAGGTTTGGGTGCCGGAACAAAAGATATTAAGCAACCCGTGTCAGAATACATTAAAAAGTGCAGCAGGCTCTTTTTTATTCCACTTAATTGGGTTTAAGGAAGACAACCGATGAAGCATTTTCTAAATTGCTGAACAGAGTCATTGCAGCTGACACCAGAGTGCTCAGACATCATTATTTAAACAAGTGTGTCTGTTTCTCAGAAAACAAGTTTCCATTTTCACCTTGTAAAAGATGAATGTGAACCAGACAAGCCGACACTCCTCAGACCTCTGCGATGACGTCAGGTCATTTGTCTTAGTGAGTCAGGTTCAGGATGGACACACAAACACCCACCCACTCACCCACACACACACACACACACACACACACACACACACACACACACACACACACACACACACACACACACACACACACACACACACACACACACACACACACTAACAGCAATCCTGAAATGAGTACAATAACTCACCTCTTGCTGTCACTTGGTGCTACCAAGGGACTTTGCATTCATCATAAGTCAGCGACAAGAAGTGCACTAAGCAGCCAGCACAAAAAAACACATCCATAATGCAATAACTGCTAACATAATAAAGTGTAAATATACATGCAGCAGGTGCTTCCTGGGATCTTGATAATAAATGTGCCATGAAGTTTGATAAGTAATTTCATTCTGGGTCCAGTTTTATTTTCTTCAAGCAAATTTAGGAGGTACGGTAAATGTCTAGTAGAGTCAGTTGCCATTAATCATCGGGATGCACAGTTCGACCAGCTTGACATTGCGTTCAGTAAATACTCATTGATGAAACATTAATTATCAGGGTGTGTCCTTGTTCATCAGCACCCTCTAATACCTTTGAATACCATGTTGTCCACAGACGACAAGCCTCATTAATGTTCATGTTTCACAACATGCTGCTTCTTACATCATATTCATATCTGGATGCTGTGTACATCGGCTATCAGGTTCACTAGTTTAATCAGCGATAGGCTAATTAAGGCCTCAGATTTCTGGTCAGACACTAAAGCAACAATAGGAAACATGCTTGTATTTATATCCTTGTGGGGACATCTCATTGACATAATGCTTTCCCTAGCCGCTTACCCCAACCCTAACCATCAAAAATGAATGCCTAACCCTGACCCTTAGCCTAAACCTAACCATCACCTTATTGTGACCCTGACACTAAAACCACATTTTGAGTCTTAAAAATGCCTTCAAATTCTGGTCCCCACGAAGGCTGTCTGTCCCCACAAGTATAGCAAACCAGAGCTGGACTGGCCATTGGGCATACCGGGCATTTGGGTGGGCCGATGGTGATTTTTCGTTTTTATGGGTGTTTTTTTTTTTTTTTTTTTTTGTTGTCGTTGTTGTTGTAATGGTATAAACAATGAAAGCTGGTGGATTGGCCGATGCGTAAAAATAACTCAGTTGTTTGGTGGTTTCTTGTGGGCGACCGTGGCTCAGGTGGTTGGGAATCGCATCTGTAACCGGAAGGTTGCCTGTTCGATTCCTGGGCTCTCTGTCCTGGTCGTTGTGTCCCTGGGCAAGACACTTTACCCTACTTGCCTACTGGTGTTGGCCAGAGGGGCCGATGGCGCGATATGGCAGCCTCGCTTCTGTCAGTCTGCCCCAGGGCAGCTGTGGCTACAACTGTAGCTGCCTCCACCAGTGTATGAATGTGAGAGTGAATGAATAGTGGCATTGTAAAGCACTTTGGGTGCCTTGAAAAGCGCTATATAAATCCAATCCATTATTATTATTATTCTATGGCGGAGCTTCCACAGAGACCAGCAGGTGGATGAGGGAAAGGAGAGGCAAGAGGAGAGACCCGAGGCAGCTGCTGGTCCGAGTGTCAGGTGAACTGAACTTCAGGTAAGAAGTTATGGCCTGCAGTCTATCTGAATCAGATATAAACCAAGTTTAGTTGGAGTTTATTTTCGTTATGCTGACTTTTTACCTTCAGTTACTATAACTCGTACTGCGTACCAGCTAGCAAGACGGAGTTTCTATACAGCTGGGTGGGTGCTATGATGTTACTGATAGTGAACTTTATTTTATTCATAAGGTTAGTTAGTAGAGTATCCAACCGTCCTGTAAAAATCGCAATCGTCCCGTATTCAGAGAAAATATTACTCGTTTCGCATTGAGCTGAAAAGAAACACAGTTTGTCCTGTACTTCAGCTAGAATGGAAAAAGACACAAAGGTGGAGTTATTCTGTGTCTTTACGCTGCAGCTGTCTCTTCTTCTCCTCTCATTCTCCCCCCTCCCTCTCCTGTTGCTACTTCAATCATGAAACTGATCAATGATCAGCTGATCGGTTTGCACCGGAAAGAAGAAACCGGCAGATGTTGCGCTAAACAACAGCAGCACATTTAAGCTTGATCAGCTGTTATTAGAATATATTTAATATTACTTTCTAGTATCAGCTGATGTTTGCTGGAGCCACAGCTGTAAAAGCTGCTGGTCATGGTATCGGTTTGGATATGTGGTGAGAGGGAAACATGAAGATGAAACCAGGAGATGTCCTTACTGAATCATCAGAGCTGAACAGGTGATGGAGAAACAGGTTTACCTTTCAGGTGACATGAATGAGTTGAAGGGAAGTTATGAACTGTTTCTGAGAGACAAATAACACCAGGATCCTTTTTTAGGTAGCTGACAGCTGGTAACTGTGCAGGGGCGGATCTAGCAAAGCTTTTGCCAGGGGGCCAGGTAGGGCATTAACAGGGAGAGGGGGGCACAAAGAAATACTTTTCTTTCTTATTCTCATTTAAAATGTCTCGCTTTTATTAAGTAATTATCTGAATCTTACAACCAAAGTTTTTATCTGATGTAAAATCTATAGACATCATACATATACCAACAAGACAGCAGACATCACTGTCACCACAGCGTTCGTTTTCATTCAAAGGCTTTATGGCTTTAATACCTGGTGGGCCGGTCTCTAGTCAAAATGCCCAATTTTTTGTCCCAGTCCAGCCCTGTAGCAAACGTACAATTTTTGGTCCCCACAAAGATGTTAATACCCGTCCACCTACACACACACACACACACACACACACACACACACACACACACACACACACACACACACACACACACACACACACATTGAGAAGGTGATTACTGAAAAAGCTATGTGCTGACTTTATGAGTTTCCAGTCAGTATTATCCAGGAATGAAGATTGAAGCTCCTGGATTAAAACCGACATGAAATTACAGTTAACCAGTAGTGGAACACACTGGTTACACACACACATATTTGACAGCAACAGCATCTCAGCAGGATACGGAGTAACTAAAAGTTTGAGTGTGAGATTGTGTGTCTACGTGAGCGAGTCTATTATCTTAACATTATTCACAAACCAGAATGAAGATTTAAATGCGTGTAAGTAGATTTCCAGTGAGAGTTGGTTTTTTTTGCACGACAAACTAAGAATATCCACCGTCACCATCAACAGACAGACACAGACGCACGTGCACCGGCACGCACACGCCGGCCACAAGTACCACATCGTAAGAGCAGCATCAGGCAAATTAAGGCTGAGCTCCTGAAAACTAATCCATGTTTTCACGCTGCTTTCTTTTCTCTGGGTCTCGTGCATGCACGTGCTCTGCACAGTAAACTGGTGCGTAATTCACACGTATCAGTTTAAGCCAAAGAAGAACTAACAATTAGCATTCTTTTCCATTATTTCTGGCGTTTTCCAGTGCACATTCACGGTGGTCTCTCGGTGCGCTTTTGGTCATCGCAGACGTCAGCAGCAGCATTCTCTCTCTTTTACTGTCTGTTGACAGCAGTGATGGCCGACACCACGTAAGGCCCACAAAAATACAAAGTGGATTACATAAATGGTTTTACGAATGAGCCACAAAAATGCATTTTGGTTGGGACTTCACGGAACGTTACTGCCACTGTGAATGGAGTAGACAACTGGGTTTGATCGATTTAATGATCAGTAAAGCTGTCATAAGTTCATCCCATAGTTTCCAAAAAAATATGTTTTTCTGTTTGTCTTTTAGACAGAATCTGCCGAACTTGGCTTAGTGGCCTGAAGAGTGCTATGTTACTTAGTAAGAATAGAACAGAGTAGAATAGCCCTTTATTGTTATTGTACAAGCTAGGGCTGTTCGATATAACGATATATATCGGATGACGATATAAAAACATCTATTGTTTCCTATGACGCTATGCTTGTTTCGGGGTGTCGTAAAATAAACAGTTTACAGCAATATTTTTTCATCGTTTTGATGGTCACTGTAGTGGCTAAATTAATTTCTTAAAGTTCTCTCTTTCTCTTATATTTAATATAACCACACTACGGACGGACAAGCACCTGTTTTTATGCGTTGTCGTTAGCAACAACGACGGTAAAACCATTGCGTGGCTCCGCTGTCCGCTTGTTTGTTTTCCACGTAAACCTTTCACAATAAAGCTCAAGATCCTGTTGAGACTTTTCAAAATAAACTGAATCATGGGAAAGAGTATGCAGAGAGTTTACGGATGAGAAGCAAAAAAGAGCCGTCAGGTCCTAAAAAACAAACCTTAGACTCAAACTTTGAAAGAAAATGGTAGCCGTTACAACTTATGTCTAAAAATGTATAGTTTCATGCATCGGTTACAACACTCGACTCCAGCTACATGACGCCCAGCTGGAAACACTTCACGCAAGGTGAGCTGCCCGAGATTCACAGAATTTACAGAAAATGTTACATTTTGGTGATTTATATCGTTGTCAGGACGATAAATGTATTATATCGGGATATGAGATTTTGGTCATATCGCACAGCCCTAGTACATGTACAACAAAATTATGGGAGGTGCAACTGTAGCTTATATAAACATATAATAAAAGAAACTCCCTCACCAAAAGCTAAGACCTCTTGGTTGGTTTGTTAGTACAGTTAATCACACAACCAGCCATATTATCAGTAAGGCAGTGAGTAGAGTGTTAACCTACCAGAGAGCCACCAGTTATGGCCACCTGTGTCTGCAGCTACCATTCCTAATAATACAAAATTTTGAGCCTCACTAAGACTAACCAGTTGTTTCCAAAACTTCCACTGGCACCACTACCAAACCTTTTGAAAGTTATCAAATGCTTATGAATGTTCTTCAACACATAAAAAGTAATTTCAATACAAAATCAAATGTATGAAACACTGAAAAAACTGTACAACACTGAATGGCAGTAACTGTTACTGTTAGTTACTGCTTTTTAGAATTATTACTGGACCAGAGAAAACTGGGATCGTATAAATATGTATCCTGTTGTGCACCTAAGAATGCAGTATGGGATGTAGCTTGAAGCCTGAGAACGCGTTGTGAAAGAGCCACAGCCTTGCAGCCTTTTGTTGCACTAGCTGTCAGTTTGTTGGGGTAATCTGGAGACATGTCATCCAAACTGTAAAGTCAAACTGTTCCCGCACACCACAATGGGGCTGAGACGAGTGACCACTCCATTGTAGACTGAACACCAACTGACTGCTTGCTTGGTTTGGAGCTGTGCTTTGGGTCTTGGCCCTTATTTTTGTGAAAATTAGCTCCAGTCAAACAGCATTCAGTGGATATGGCAAGTTACATCAAGTCCTTTGATATGTTCTGTTATATGACTATTGTTGTTCTGTGCCTCCACAGAGGTTTTACGACTCAAACTTAGAATCTATCTATCTTTACGCTTTCTTCAAATCTTCCTCAGTACATTGTCTACATTGCTTTGCCATTAAACAGTTACTGCCCAAATAAGTACCTACAGGTTTTAAGATAGTTGCTGATTCATAAGACTTGCTTCTAGAAGGACTTTGGACTGGTGTTTGTAATTCTGTTTTATAAAACTGACAGGTAAGAATGTTGTAGGCATCTCAACAAACAGTGTTCATGCTCAGTTTTTTCACTCTATCTGTTCTAGTTAGTCACTGAACTGTTATTTGAATTAAGTTGAAAAGCATTAGTATTGGTGTTCTGTAAGCCTGTGCAGACATTCATTTACAATAATTTATGATTCACTCACATAACACTTAACTCATCGAGTAATATTCAGCTGTCAAAAAATATAAATTGTTATAAGAAAAACATGTTTAAACAAACATTAAATCTTTTTTCATTTCACTGACATGGACACACTCATGTGGAGCCAACAGTTTGTTTAGCGGACCTGCACAGCATTGATTGCGTTGGTTGCAAAGAGGTGGTCCAAACTTTTAAGCCGGGGTGGATTCATTTTTTTCATTTTCCTTTTTTCACTATCTTTTGACTACAAATGTCAAGTTCTGGCATTAAAGTGAACTCGTTGTTTTGCAGTATTAATCTGTAGTAAGATGGGCTATTATCATGAGGTTAAGCTAACTATCTTCAACCATCTTCAGCTAACCTACAGTCCTGAGCTGTGTGTAGGTCATTAGTTTAGTTTAACCTTTTACTGTTGACGTCAGTTTCACTTTACACAATTGTCACAACTATGCATCACTGAGCTGCTGATTGACCTGAACAATTAGCTGTGTAAGTGTGTGCGTGAAATGAGCATTTTCAAAGGTTAACAGCTTGTGGGCTAATTTTCATGCACTGGTAAATCTTTTGGGTTTAGCTCTAATATTGTATAACAAAGGATGTGCAGCAGAGTTGCTGTGTGTATGCATGTGGCTGACTCCATGGCAGTACAGAGTAAACAGCAGCTATGCTAATCTCTGTATGAGCGTCCTACCAAGCTACATGAGTACTGTTTTCTCAGCTGCTGCGGGCTGCCACGACTCTGAATTCTACCCACAATGTGGCCACTCAGTTTGGCCTGTTGCTGTACAACAAAGGACAGCTTGAATGCAGGCAAACAGCTCTGCATTTGGACCGGTTGCTGAAAAAAAGTTTGAGCATTTCAGTAACTTGTGGATCTTTCTTTATCTTCATTAACATTTTCAGAATAGAACTGTGTTAAGAAGTATTGACTGAAAGAGAGACCATGTTACTTTACATGTTATTTTTATTTATTTATTTATTTTTAACACTTTTCTGTTATGTGGCCAAGCTAAAGAATTTTATAAAAGATGAAAGTAAGATCAAATTTCCTTCAGTGTTGGTTTCTTGGTATGATATATGGTGTTTGATTTCTTTTGTTAAAGAAGATGCAACAAATCTGAAAAAAAAATATCTAGCTGTAAATATGACTTGCTCTCATTTTTATGTTTTTGAGAGTGGCTGAAATTCTGTGGCAAAATAGTTTTCTCGTAGGGAAATCATGGTCATCTTGTAAACATGACCGTTTTGAAAAATCCAGTGGCCAATGGAGATGTTTAATTAAAAGGCCTCATAGGGACAGTAAATTTGGTGATTTAGTCTACTTAAAAAATGTTACCACTATCTCTATACAGAGAGAGATCAGTGGGACCTGCCAGCCACACTGGGGACGGCCCATATGGGGACCCAGTGTGTGTCATGGCTAATTTGAGGTCATTTTGAAATGTAAACTCTCAAATGTTTTATTAACACAAATAGCAGTATTATTGTTTTAAAATGTACTTTAAAGAAACACAGATACATATCGGACCGTGAATTTTGTGTGAACGTTTAAAGCACATGTCAAAAAGATTATAAAAAAAAATGATTAAGATTACTGTATAGGTCATGACTGTTGTCACTGGCCAGTGTGAACATAAACAGGTTTTCATTTTCTAGCTGGGTGAATTTTTCCTCCCTGGAAAACTTAAATAAATTGCACAGTACATTTTGAAGCAATTTCTAAGAAAAAATGTCAGATGCAAATATGATACAAAATAAAAATCATACGTGGAAGTGAAAATGTAATTAATTTTTCAATGAAATTTGTCACATGGTTCAATAAATGGTTCTCAATGGTTCACAGTCATTTGGAAGAAGCCCATCCCCAATCTGTTCCCACAAAGTAGGAAGCATCAAAAATGTCCAAAATGTCTTGCATTAGGAGTTCCTTTCACTGTAACTAAGGGGCCAAGCCCAAGTCCTAAAAACTGCCTGACACCATAAGTGGCATCCTATCAGGTCCTGAGATCAACCCATTGTTTCAAAGGTCTTGTAGAAGCAGTCTGCATGCCTAGGTACTTGATTTTATACACCTTTGGCCATAGAAGTGATTTGAACACCTGGATTCAATGATTTGCATGTGATAGTGAATGCTTTATATAAAAGATACACGATATTGCCAAGAGTCTTAGCTACGTGTCTACTCAAAACCTTGGCCCTTTATTTTATTTAATACAGATGAATCTATCAGTATACGCTATGCTTAACTCTTGCAGGACCAGCTTTGGAATTGGTGTTTTCACTCTAAACATTTGCTCATCTTAAACACTGTAATTGTTCTTGTGGGTTTCATCTGTACGATGAGGTGGGCAATGTCATCCTAATTTATACTTTTCAGGTCCAAATGTCTACAAACATCTGTGTGCAGCCCGAAATTTATAACTGTGCTGACAAACATGCACGAACATATGCTTATATGCAGAGAGCCAAAGAGGTCTCAAGTATCGTACAGCGATATCGTTGCCATGGATTTTCTGTTTCCAGATGTTTCTGTAGGTGGCAGTCTGTTTCTCGTGTGTTCAATTATTGTAACTGTCGGTGCTCATGAACAGTCCCATTCTTTCCCTGTCTTTCCAATACAACCAAGAAATGTATAACAAATCACCTCCTGCGTACCAGATGATTATTCCTTGGAATGGTCGACCAGACACCAGGTGCTTGGAAAGCCAAGTACTTCGTAAAGCAGATACAGATTTAATCGCTGTTATTCTGCTTATTTCCTAAATTTATGGAGTTAAAACATCCACGATTGTGCTCTTCTAGATGTTGGCGCCAAATCTTCCTGTCATGGCCCTTCACGACTCCCACAAAACCAACAGCGACCCTGAAATGTGAGTCAGTAGGGTGGAGGGAAATTCCACGTCAGAGTGTTCCTTGAAGATTCAGCCTTGTCTACAGCTTTGCCTCTGTAATTGAATTAGGAAGTGGTGGGAATCTAGAGAGCTGCAGAGAGGGTTGTAAGTAAACAGACATGGCCTTTTAATCCCAGCCTCTGTTTGAAGTGCGTAAACCCTTCCCCCCCTCCGGACTTTTATGAGGTGTACCTCTCTCCGTGTTGTGCTGTGGAGGATTGAGTTTCACAAGCGGGGTTAGTTAGTTTATTTTACAACAAGGCAATGAAGGTGGGGGCCGTTGACAAGAAAAATAGTTAAGAGGCATGGAAGCAGCAACAAAGAGAGAAAACAGCATTACAGTGAGAAAAAAGATAGTGAGAAGTCAGGCAGGGTTTAATTTGAAGTGACTCGTAACAGTTTATTTAGGTAATCAAAGGCTCCCCAGGGTCGGGGTCAGATGTGATGCTGGGAATCTGGAATGCAATGTGAGACAAACACTCTGACCACTTTTTGGTATCAACTGTCGGTGTAAGTCACTAAAAAGGCAACAAATAACCTGACGTTTCAGACAAATAGCTAACATTGTTATCCATTTAAAGCAATGCTTTGATGTTTTGGGAAGATGAGAAGGTTGATAGCTTGGCGTACAAACCCTGTAAAACAATGACGTGTTGTTTTTTTATGCTTCATTTTAAATTGAAATAAACAAACCCAATATAAACTGTTTATTCCTGGGCTTTAAAGGTAAAGTATGACCTGTAATGCAAAAACCCACCAGGGGATTAATAGGATATTGTAGCTTCATTTCTTGGAAACCGTCATATCAGCCAGCTGTATCTACGATAAATAAGAGCTTGTATATCTTGCGAGCAGACTAATCCCGTCAATGTTAACTTGATGCAAGACATATTGTGGACATAACCAAAACAGGAGAAATTTGATTCACGTTAAATGTGTTTTCTTAGCCAGGTAAACTAGTTAACACGTGTCCATACTGAAGCCTCGGTTTGTTTAGAGTCGACCAAGCTGCTCCTCTGTGGTCAGTAATTCTTATAGACTGTATATGAAAAATGTATGCAGCCACTGTGATTTCACCCACTGGTGAAACCAGATATCACCAATGGGACAAAAGGGTTAGAGATACCTAAGTAAGATAAGTCTTTTGCCATGCTTATTTACCATTCCAGTTTTTTCAGTTATTTATTATATGTTTATTTGTTGTGTTTAATTTAATTTATAACTGCTTAAGCAAATCTATTCCCAAATTTGGGTTTATTAAGAGTCTTATCTTTTCTTACCTTATCTTATCTTAGCAAGCTCTAATTCATTGTGGGGTTATAAAGGAAACTACCGAAAAACAAATTCAGCAGAGAATCATTTTTAGTAGAACCAAATGCTGAACAAGACTTAGACTTGATATCAGACTTTACATTTTAAATGGGTGATTAAAAAAAAAAAAGTCCATGTATTGTTAACAAAAAGGAAACCCACCATAGAGACCAGTGTCAGGTGAAGGAACTGCAGTTTTTGGCACTTCTTTGCTTTATTTTTCAGCCACAAAAAGTTACACGTTTAGAACTGACAGGCTGATTGTTAGAGTTACATTATTGTTACAAGTAATTTAATACACTAATTATGCTGATGAGTAGATAGTACACGAAGCATTCTGAATACAAATCTTTGCCAAGACAGCTCACTCTCTGGGCAGGATTTGCTTTCAAGGAAACAGTATTGTATTTTGTATATATTTATTTGTCTTTTTTGGCCTTTTTAAAGCCCCTTTTCCATTAGTACTCTTGACTTGCCATGGTTTGTTTTCAGGGTTTTCCATTAGGTCATAATACCTGGTACCAGCTACTAAAATAGTACCTGTTCGCCCAGGGTTCCAAGCAACCTGAGCAGGTACTAAAATGTGTTGTCATCAGACTGCATGCCACTGATTGGTCAGTCAGTAGCGTCGCTTGATGAGTCATGAGAGCATCTCATTAAAGGAAATTGAAACTGACATTTTTTTAAACCCGACAATTAGGGAAATGGAAAAAACAACGCCATGGTCCCAGAGTCTGATGAAAAGCCACAGAGCCAACACCAGGTATATTGTTGCCTCATCGTCCACTTTTGTTGTAGCGTTCATGAAGCATAGTAATTATGTCGCCGGATGCTCGGACACATTGCTATGACAACGACCATGCACATTAGTTGGTACTCAATTGTAATTGAAAACCAGTGGATCCGAGTTGTGACGAGTCGATCTGAGTAGGTACTGATGGGAAAGGGACTTAAATGTTTGCAGGGCAATAAAAATAACACATTTGTGGGTCAACTTGAAGAAGGCAGATATGAAATATGAAAGTAAGGTCAGAGGTCAAATGTGACATGATAATATAATTTAAAGAATTTCTACATGTTGGCAACATGCACCAAACTTCTAACGCTTTTTGTCAAATTTTGACCAATAAACCGTTAAGTTGACCTTAAAGATAAATTATATTTTAAAAGAGCAAATGAGAGATTTCTATAGAGTTCTTTCAAAGCTAACAGGATTATAATTTTGAGGTTATTGAATTTTGGAGTTAAAAAAAAATCTAACAGTTAAATCTTGAGGAGATCACATGCAATGTTGGTCAAGTTACTTGAAAAAAGTAATTAGTAACTAATTACTGATTACTTCTCCAAAAAAGTAATCCAGTTACTTTACTCATTACTTATTTTCAAAAGTAATTAGTTACTTTTTAAAAACATGATACACAGCCTGAATATGTAATAAAGCAACAGACCTTTCAGCCCAATTCTATTTTTTATGCATAATTCATCATATATAATTGAATCTAATGGAAAGCCTCTTTTTAAAAATTGCTTTATTAGTTTTAATCTTTGAATTTTGCACATTGCATTAAGCAAAAATTAAATTACAGTGGAACCCCGACTTACGAATACCCCATTTAACGAAAAATTCAAGTTACGAAGGCACTTAACGGCAATATTTCTGCCCGTTTACGGCAAATTGCCCGCGTAACGAAATCCGCTGGCTCTGATTGGCTGAGCCCAGAATGCATACAATGCCCCCAATGCCTTCCGAATCATGTGACAACCCCCTTGGCTTTCGTACTTGCGCTTCGCTGTTCCACTTGAACGACGTATTGTTGTTGCAGTTAGCAATTAGCCTATAGCCTATCGTTCACTCAAAAGGCGCGATGGGTGCTTCGACTTACGAAAGACCCTCGGGAACGAATTAATTTCGTAAGTCGGAGTTCCACTGTATATGCAACCGTCTTTGTCTTGAAGAAATTCTTTAACAGTTAAACCTGTTTTCTGCACATTCCAACATATAAAATATTATTTTTTTTGTATTTACACTCTCTTTTTCAAATAGATGCAAGTAAAACACAGCAAAACAGATAAAATCAAAGATTGAGCAGCACTAAGTCCTGTCACTCTTAAATCTATTGTCACCTGTTTAGCAGGAGTGGGGCGGGTGGAGGTTTGCCTGGTGCCACAGCAGTCATGTCAGTGGAGGATCCCGGGGTTTCTGTGTGAACGTCACATTCCCGTGGCAGCGTGCTCGGTGCTCGCTCAGATTTCCAGTTAAATTTTTTGCTGTACAAAGAAGTTTTCTTCCCACGCAGAGTGAACAGCAGACGCTAATGTTTTTGTCTCTTTTTACAGAGTCAAACTAAAAGTAATGTCAGTACTTCCACGCTTTAAACGCTGCATGGTCGTACTCTCCCTGCACTCCGTATTATCCACTGTTGATCTGCACACGTCTGTTGCCTCCATGGGTGTCGCCCGCTCGTATGTCATTGTCATGAGACACTCTCACAAACGAAATCACGGTTAAGTAATGCAGTAACGCAGCGCGCTTACGGGAAAGTAGCAGTAATCTAATTACTTTTTTGCAATAGTAATCCCTTACATTACTCGTTACTTGAAAAAAAGTTATCACATTTCAGTAACGCGTTACTGCCCATCTCTGATCACATGACCACATCATGTGATCTTCTCAATCAGGCCTTGCCAAAAGAATATAGTATAGAATAGTCCTTTATCGTCATTGTACATGTATAAATGGAATAAAATAGGAGGAATAAATAACAAACAGGATGAATATATACAAAACAAGAGAAAGGCACACATTAGAGGACAGGTTGCAGAGTTGCATCAGTTTATAACTAGCAGATTTTTTTCCTAAAAGAAAGGTGCAACATGGTGGTGTAGTGATTAGCACTGCTGCCTCATAGCAAGCCTTTCTTTGTGCAGTTTGCATGATCTCTGGTTAATTGGTGATTCTAAATTGCCCATAGGTGTGAATGGTTATCTGTCTCTTTGTGTTAGCCTTGTGTCAGATTGGTGACCTGTCCAGGAGTATGCAGCTCTCGCCCTAATGTAGCCAGGATACGCTCCAGCTCCAAATGGAAGATGATGGATGGTTAAAAAAAGCCAAAACTGAACCAAATGACTGGATTTCTGTTCTTATATCAAATCTAGAGTAAAGACATTTTTCTTGAAAACTGGTTTAGACTTTGATTTGTGGATGCAGACTAAGTGGAGCACATTGTGGAAAGCATGACTGTGTTAATGTCAACATTTACAATGCACTGAGACATTTCTAGCTCCCCAAAGCAACCGAGAGCTGTGTTTCCATTTTATTCCAATAATTTATCTCTAGATTATGGCTTGGCAAAACGGATGACATTTCAGGGATATCGAGCTCTGCCTCTCTCTCTCTCTCTGCTCTTCCACCCTCCTTAGTGTGAGGTCCTGAAACTCACCAAGCCACACAGAGAATTTATGACAGAGGACTTGAGCTGCATACCTTAGATTTCTCTTCAAACAGATCCATCTCTACAGGAGTGCAGGCCATGCATAAATCAAACTGATGAGGGGATAAAATAAGAAAAAAGAAAAAGGCAGAAATATCGTGCATTTCTACATTTTTCCCCCCAAAATTTTTGGACCA
Source organism: Maylandia zebra (assembly GCF_041146795.1). NCBI lineage: Eukaryota > Metazoa > Chordata > Actinopteri > Cichliformes > Cichlidae > Maylandia > Maylandia zebra. The sequence goes on along the minus strand of NC_135171.1, from coordinate 9,000,074 downwards.
GGATTCAGTTAGAAGCATCTAACGACATGTGATGTGTCCACCTTAGGGTGCATCTCCAACAGGTGAGGCTAGATGGCGTAATGCATTCAAAAGCTAATCCGAACACAACGGGGCTTTGTGCCGAGCCAGCGATAACAGCAGTGAGGCTTCTCAGGTAGCAACTCAAGCTGATTTCATTCTCACTGCTCAGAGGACAGCATCCGTTTAAGAAATCTGTAAAAGCAGCAGGATTGTGTGATTCCACCACTGCTGAGCAGTTACGGGGAAATTAAGAGACATAGCAGATGAAAGAAAGAAGCCAGCGCTGTAAGTGCTTTCTCACAGGAGGGAAAAGATTACGAAAGAAGAAGGGGCCTGAGTGCGCAGGGTAAGCCAGGTCATTGGCTAGGATCTGGGAGGTTTTAGGGCCACTCAGCAGCAGGGCATGGAGAGTTAGCCGCTGCACACTCAGCCTGTGTGGCTGTGAGGTTGGCCTTGCTGGCTTGCTTGGTTGTAATGCTCTGCAGAAGGCTACAGCCAAGCCAAACAGCTCTGTGCTCGCTCTCCTTCTCTCTCTCTCTCTCTCTCTCTCTCTCACACACACACACACACACACACACACACACACACACACACACACACACACACACACACACACACACACGATCTTAATTTAGACTTTACTTTCATTTCACCTCAATCTGTGGGTGTTTGATTTTACTGTGGCCCACTTCAGCTGTTCCCTTCACCTTAGGACTTGTTTGCCTGTTTTCTGACTCTGTGTCCAACAAATAGCATTTCGTTCAGTAGATGAAATTCAGATTACACAAAGTGTAACATTTGCCCTACCAGATTGTCCTGTTTGACTGACCTTTATTCCCTCTATCGTACATGAAATGTGGTGGAATGGAAGTGAAAGTGTGCTTCTTTATGAAAAATGTCATCTACCTGAACATTCTGATTTAAGCCACCTGTAGCCTTTAGCAAATTTTTCCCTTAAGTGTTACTGCAAGTGTCAGCCAAAGTAAAAAGGTGAAACTCAAGGAGGTACTTATATATACCGGTGATAAGCGAAGACACACACACATACAGAAGGGAGAGAGTCATTAAGGAGGTCATAAATCACAGGGAGCAGTGCCAGAGAGCGATCACTCTCCCACTGTCTAAACACTGCTCTCACTCAGCCTTATTAGCAGGAGTCGTACTTTCACCCAGGCTGCAGATATTAGCCTCCCCGCTAAAGATAATCACAAAGATTAGATTACGGCTGCCAGAGGTACTGTACTGGGACAGCTCCAGGAGATATTGGGTTCATTGGAGGCTAGTTTCACAAAGAGAATATATCTTATTCAGTCATATTCATATTCTTGATATCTTTGTTACCACCAGAGCTGGAATTTACCAGTTATTCACCACTGTTATATCATCAGATCATCTAAAATAATGTTTGCTAGTTCTTATAACCAACCCATAAAGAAATGGACATTCAGGGGACTTTCTATATTGTTCTTTAACATTACAGTGACTCTTAACAAAGCCTTGGAATTCTCCTCAAACGTTGTTTTGGGAACAGAAATGTAGCATTGCAAAGCTGCATGCATTACTTTCCACTTTGGTTATTTGTCATATTACAACATTGCGCAGAGGACAAGGCATGTTTAAAGAATCTTCCATATCGGTTGCACGAAAACATGTTGAAAACTTTAGCATATGCTACTTCCGGTGGGGAAACTCCTGTAGGGCGCTTCGTTTCCGGTGTGATATTCGCGTCTTGTTTACGGTCGGGTTTTCCAAAAAATTAACCAAATGGACGAATCAAGCGGCGATTTACAATTCTCAACATGTTTTGGGCATTTACCGAATATATCTGTAGATGATGTTCATCGGCTTGTCGATATTTTTCCCTCGCGCCTCAGAGCAAAAGAGAAAGGGTTGAAGTTTCTCAGTATTTGTATATAGAGTTCCCTCGTTTATCGTGGGTGTTATGTTCTAAAAAAAAAGTCCATTATATGTTTCAGTCCCAAACATTTATTTGAGAAATAAACATACAGTATATTTGTCTTTCTATAAATAATAATGATAATAATGATTAATTTTAAGCTTAATTGCTTAATTTAAGTTTAATGCACCTTATCATCCGGTGGTATGGTAAAAAGAAACAAAAACGGTAGCTTCTACTTTAGCATGTCCAGAAGTCCAACTTTTTGTGCGATGGTTAGCATCTTCCTCTGCCTTTTGGGTGCTACCGCAGGTGCCTTTGACAGTGCAAAACGTTTCGTCGACATTGTTATGTTTGTTGGGGAGAAAACTTACAAACATACAGTACACCACTTCAGAGTCACACTGCTAGTGATCGATGTAGCGATTCTGTACTGTACAGGAGAGCACGGCACGGAGGAGATCGACAATGATCTACAGCTGATCAGGGCGCAGAACATAATGCGCTTTAAAAAAAAAGTATGCAAAATTGCACTAAAAGAATCCATGAAACAGCGAGGCTGCAAAAAGTGAACTGCGTTATAGCGAGGGACCACTGTAAATTGTGAAGATAAGTCACAACATACCCTTCGTAAATACTAACATATAGAGACCCTTACCAGCATCATTCATGTATTTTTTTATATCCTGTGGCTTTTTTTCACGGTTTGTTGACATGCTGTGTAGGTGTGTTCTGATATCGACATAACGGGGAAACATCTGGCTTTGACTATTGTTCACCTGTAGTTTGAATGCTGGACATTTGCCTGTTTAAATCATAAGAACTGTCACTATACAGAGATGTGCTTCTGAATGTGGACGATGTGTCTTCTGCTTGCAGTAATGCAGTTCTGCTTATGTTGAGTGATGTAAACAAACAATCGAGCTACGCTCTTCAAACATCAAAATTGATCATTTGATTTTTTTATGTCACAGCAATGGTGAGTGTTCCCACCCTCTGCTCTTTGTAACTTAACGTAATCGTTCCGTTTTCATATTTTGGGCATGATTTTTGAGTCCACCTTCGCAGCAGCAATTGACTGCAAAATAAAGCTACCGGAAATGTACAACCCTACATCTGGTCTTAAAACAGGAAGTTAGCATTTTCTCGTGCACAGGGTCTATCATACCAACTTGGTCATAACTTGGGCTAGCATGACTTTAGGAGGATGTTCTGTTTTGCTTATTTAATGGTGCTATTATAACATTCTGTGGATTTTTAGGATATTGAGAGAATGTCCTCTCATTGTTCTCTGTTACTGGTATGGGGATGTGTTACTCAGGACAGCTGGTGTATGAACAGTATTACTGTTTGAAGCAGGATCTTTATCTCTATCCAAATGAATTTTTAGAGTTGATCACTGTAACAATAGGAGGATTTGATAGCCTGTAATCAGAACCCCTCGAGTCTGATAACTGTCAGAAAATACTACCTCCAGAATGTGGAGTACATTTTATTTAAACCCTGATACTTACTGATAAATGCAAAAAGAAAAGAAAAAAAAATCAAAAAAGGAAATATCTATAGAAAACTATAAAAGACAAAGAAGCAATAATCCTACGAGCCAAACTCATTGATAACCTTTGTGCACATTTTTTGGGGGGCAAAGGATGGTGAAGAGAGATTCTAAAAGAAAACACATAGAGAATGAATGTTTTTATCCTACGTGTATTACTGCCATATCAATAGTTTAATGTAAAATTGACAGTTTATGTTAATTTGTAGTTATGGTGGTACCCATGCTGACAAGATTAATACCAATTACTCAGGACTTCCTGACTGTGAGGAGCCCATGAGTGCGCAGACAGCTGTCTCTAGATTTCTGTGATAAAAAGTAAATATAATATAAACTATAAAAAAATAGTTTATAAGTTTATTTGGACGTACTATTATTTCCAACACAGATATAACAAAATGCCTGGAAAGTGTCATAAAATATTAAGTTTTAATTGAGTTGACAATCTTTATTGAAATAAAGTTAGTTTTTTAGTTTTTTTTAGTTTTTTCGTCATGGCATTAGTATTAGTTTGAGTATTAGTCCATGAGTCCATGAGTATTAGTTTTGGCCACTTGTTTATGATGCCTGCATATTTGTAGTAATGTATGAAGACAATACAACTGGCTCTTCATTCCATGGGAAAGCCACGCCCCCAGTGACCTATGACCCTGCAATCACAGTGTGTCCATAGCAACTAATGCCCATCAATAGCGGGTGATAAAGTAAGAGGAAATGGGATGGTGTAAATGTCATTACAACTGTCACTGATTTATACAGTAGCAGTGACCACACAGTTTTATTACACAGTGGCAACACATTCAAGTTGCAGATGTCTGATCACATGATACACACTTCCTAAGTAGCATTTGAGAATTCTAATATGTGTAACAATGTGGCCTTTCACACCTACTCTAAGTATTGTAATGTTTGTTTTAATGTGTCTGCCTCGGCTGGAACTCCCTAAAGAACTGATTTAGGTCTGAGCTCCTTTGAAAAAGCTTGCTCATATAATGAAATCAATGCTTAACAGTAAGGTTTTTGTTCCATTGCAGATTATGTGCTGGAAAGTTAGTTCTCAGCCAGAATGTGTCAAAAGAAATACAGTTCGTGGTAGCAGTCTTAAACCAAATTGATCCCCAGCGGATATACTATGAGTCATTTAATTTAATAAATCTCTAAAAATGTAATTGAAATTTTTTAAGCTGTATTTTTTCCTCTTTATTCCACTGTGAAATCAGCTTGGAGGCTTTCAGTTATAGCCTCTAAAGGCTACATATATATTATAAACTAATAAGTAATTGATCTAATAACAAAGTATTGCTTTCATTATTCCTCTGCAAACTATACATGCATATCATTGTATTTAAACCCCACATACAGCATCATGTTTCTGAAGAATGTTTAATATGAGGTAATCGACAGCTGCAAATCTTCTTTCAAACACACAGCTTCCTGCTAAAGCCTTAATTATACTTTGCTGCATATATGAATACAGATGGCTAGAAACACGATGGTCAAGTAGTCATTCCTGTTATACAGTACTGTGCAAAAGTCTTGAGCCAAGCCATTAGTAAAGAAGGGAAACAAGGAAAAAAGGTTAGGTTTCCCAAATTCTGTCATGGTCCTGGGTCGTTGACCCAGCGTTTTGTGTTTATTCTGATTTGTATTAGTTTAGGGGTTAACCTGAAGTTTGGTGTATTGTCAGCCCTACCTGTGTCTGTCCTTGGTGCTCTGTTCATGTCCCCGTGTTGTGTTGTACATCAGTCTGTTTCCTGTTTTATTTCGAAGGCTCGTGTTCTGGATTTCCTGTTCTGTTCTGAAGGGCTGTGTCTGTTGTTATTGTGTTCAGCTTGTCTCCTCCGGTCCCCATGTGTATTAGGTTCAGCTGTTCTTCCCTCCTGTGTGTGATTACCTGATTACCTTGTGTGTGTATATTTAGTGGGTGTCGGTCTGTGTTCGTTGTCGGCTCGTCTGCGTTCATCCATGTATCACTGCGTTAATCTACATTCATCTGCATTCTTCCGTGTATCTCTGCGTTCTATGGTGTTCCTGTCTCTGCCCCACACCCCTTTTGTATGGTCTTAGTTTCTCCCAGTTTAGGTTTCCGTTTGTAATTACTCATGCTTCATTGCCTGTTTTTGCCACTACCACCTTGTAAATAAACGTCACTCGTATCCTCAGTTTGCTGCATTTTGGGTCCTCCTTTTCCTCCACACCACACGGCTCCCTCCGCCAGCCGTGACAAATTCACAAGAGCTGGACTGAAAATCAGTGGCAGCAGGTCCACAATCTGAATTCAGATTCAAAGTTTTGGTTCAAACCATTACTAGTCCAGGAGATTGGAAGGAGAGTGTCTACAGCCATCTTCTGAATACAGAAAAGTGTTTTTGAACATCTTCCAGATTTTTATCTACTATACAATACTGTGCAGAAAGCATCTAATTATTTCATTTTTCAGCATGGCAGTGATTCCAAACACACTGCCACTGCAGTAGACACATAGACACATGGAAAAACACACAGAGATGATCAGTCATGGATTAGCCTCCCCAGTAGGGCTGAGTTTCGTCACTGATTTCTAGAATCGATTCGATTCCGATTTGCAAGGTCCCGATTCGATCCATAATTTCAATTTGATTAGATTCGAATCTATTTGAATCAGGGAAATTCTGACTCAGACAGTCATAAATATTATAATTCTGATCATTTATTAGTACTGACACTTGTGAGACTTCATCAGAGGTGGGAGCATCACAGCAGATGCCTTTGTGTCAAAGTAACTGAGGATAAAACACAGAAAAACATGAAGGAGATTTTTCTGGCCTGGCTTTTTATAGCAGATAGCAACGCAAAGTTACAGCGGTTTTATTAGAGGCACGGCCAAGCGTTTTGCAATTTGTCATAATTTGAAAAAGTTTATATTTCTTCAGTTTTAAACAACAGAAATGAGGCTTTCTTGTGGTAAGTCATTAAAAAAAACAGCGGCCGACAGCGCTGTACACAACGGTAGACTGGTGGGTAATAAGCAAGTGAACAATGCAGAAAATTGAGATTTTTATATGGGAAACTGTTCTTGAAGTACACGAAGAGAGAGAGAGAGCTCTGCAGGAAGTGTGATTTTTATCGTGGTGGAAGCAAAACAGCAAAAGTAAGACGGAGTTAATGACGATGTTTATGTGAAGCCAAATATGAAGCATAGTTTGGATCTTCTTTTGCTGTTGGTTCAGGCAGTTTTGGTTGGGGAGAGATTAAACCTGCAGCTTCAGAATCTAGCGCAAAGACGTAAACACAAGGTGCGGATCCTCCGACGCATCAGAATCAGTGAGGTGTCTGCTTTCAGCCCCAAGGGCACGTATACAGACCCGCTGTCGGGTGAGAAAGCTGACATCTCACTGATTCTGATGTGTCGGGTCGCGCTTTGTGTTTACATTTTTGTGCGGAATCCGTTTACCTGCTCTCATTTACTGTTGTAGCTGTTTGTTGGCTGTTGAAATAGTTTTGTGAGCTTTAACCTGAGATTCTGGCGTTTCTGGCAGAGCCCAAACCTCAACATTGATGGAGCAGTCTGGGATCATCAGAATGGAACAAAAGGCAGCCAACATCAAAAGAAGAGCTTTGAATATCTGAAACTGCAAGAAAGTTCAACCAATTACCTACTGAACACAGTGTTCAGTAGGTATTCATTTTAATTAAGTTAATTAGAATTATGCAAATTCAGTTTTTTCCTTATGTGCTGTGCATCCATTTCCGTGTCTGCACAGCACATAAGGCATATTTAAAAACAAGGCTTTCCCCCAGTACTGTAGTTCTGTGGAGTATGTAAATTCTATATGGACAAGTCTGTGGGGTCACAGAAAATTGGCAATTCAATCCTATTCAGTTTTATTTATATAGCGACAAATCACAATTGTTGCCTCAAGATGCTGTATATTGCAAGGTAAAGACCCTGCAATAATACAGAGAAAGCAGAGAAAACCCCAACAATCATATGACCCCCTATGATCAAGTGTTTTGTCGACAGTAGGAAGAAAAACTCCCTTTAGCAGGAAGAAACCTCCAGCAGAACGAGGCCATGGAGGGCTATGCACCTGCCACGACCAGTTGAGGGTGATGGGAGGAAGACAGGACTGTGAGAGAGAGACAGAGATTAATAATATCTAATGACTCAGAGTGGTGTATAATGAGTGAGTGATAATGAGAGAAAAAAGATGATGAAAGGTTCTGTTTGGTTTATTTAAAGCATTTAATGTAGCTACTCTGACCCCATGGGTCATCCTAAGATTCCAGTACTGACCTAAGCTTCCAGCTTTACCCAAGTTTTACCTCCTGTCTGTAGCTCAGGAGGTAAAGCAGGTCATCTACTAATCAGAAGGTTGGTAGTTTGATCCCTGGCTGCTAGAGTCCTCAAGTTGCTCTCTGGTGCATCCATCAGAGTCTGAATGTGTGTAACTGTTAGACAGAGAGCACTTAAGTGTAGAAAAAGTGCTTGAATGAGGCGCTCAGGTAGAGTGGAAAAGCACTTGTTCTCTTGCATTAGCCCCCCATCTTTTTTATACTTGCACACACTACTTACACACATACTGCTTCATCTCATGTGGTGTGACCCTGCGAGCAGATACCAAACATGTTTATCAAAAGCTATTCACAGTCTCTTGCCAGTAAACAAACCAGCATGCAGCGTGCACAACATATGCTAGAGAGATATCAAGTGGAACAAAGTTCTCAACTCATTGTAATGACAGTGTTATACTTATTATTAATTATCCCAGAAGGATGTTGACGAGATTAAAGCGGGATGTGGCAGGTGTGGGACTGCTAAGATTGGATGTACCAGTGCAGCTTGGGGAAATAATTACTTCGAAATAAGTCACATAATAAACTTGTTTTGTGAACTACAAAAGATTTTTGTTTGTGCACAGGCTGCTCTTTGTGGTTTCAGCCAACTGAATTAAACAAGATGAAAGCAGATATTACACAAGCAACATGGCTGATTTCTAGCCCTTAGACACTATAAAGCTCATATAAAAGGTAGAATTCAGTGTGTCAGTCTAATCAGTATCATCATCTTAAATAGAAACTGATAATAATAACACAAAATTAGTATACTTTCATTTGTTCTGCTAGACAAAAACAAAAACATAATGTAACAAAGCAGCTCTTGATCCATGTCTGATTTAAAAACTAAAAACTAAAATTTCACTTGCTGAGCAGTGCAAAATAATCTCTCGTCTTCTTCTCTTTCTTTTCCCACTACCAGTATCTCACATTGTTAAAAAAACAAACAAAAATAACCAGAAATAACAGAGCATACTCTGTTTATGCTAGCACTGCAACCTCAGCTTGATATCTACACTATTAACACGTCACAAGGATGAGAAAAAAAAGGATTCGTTGAGGCTCTAAATGCTCCACGAGGTGTTATTTTCTTATTACTGAGCAAGTATCTCCATGCTGTCACTGTAAGCAACACCAGGCTATGATCCAGCCCGCTTTAATCCCAGGTTGTTGCGGAAACAGAAATAAGATAAATAATAAAGGGGTTTGAGGAGGGGGACTATTATGGACAGTTTTGAGAAAGTTTTTCTCAGACTTGAGAAAGCTCCTTAATAAAACTGTTTTAGTCACTTTTGAGCACTTGCAACCAATTTGTTCTGTTCTCTGGTTTATATCAAAGAATATCTGATTATCATTTGATTTGTGGCTTTTTGGTGGTCAAAAATGTACTTGGACACTAGATATTTTACAATATAATTCATCTGATTAATCATCAAATTAACTATGGGTGGCTATGATAAATATATATACATATATACAAATGTGTGCATACAGCCTGTCACTGCATCTGTCTTTGTGGACACACAAGTTGACAACGAGCAATAACCAGCCTATGCTCAGAGCCTGGGAATGGGACTGATGACTGGTATAAATAGCCTCACAGGGACTTAGAGGTAACACCCAGAGCCACCAACACAATGATAACACACACATAGGCTCCTATGGGAAACTATTACAGTTTAGGGCATACTATAAAACAGTCAACACTATCAGGGTGGAAATCAGTCAGTCAGGGGTTTAGACAGTTTTTGGAAAGTGTGGTTATGTGTGTGTTTGAGGGCTGTGTAAGTAAGGAATTGCATTCATGTGCTGTCTTAGCCTGAAATACATCTACAGAGACCCCTTCCAATTGTAACCCCAACCCTGTAAACCACATTTTGAGCCTCAAAATGCCTTCAAATTTGTGAGGAGCAGCATTTGGTCCCCACAAGTGATTGTGTGTGTGTGAAGTACACACACACACACACACACACACACACACACACACACACACACACACACACACACACACACACACACACACAAGGACAAAGACAAACACAACTGTTATCTCTGGTCTGAGGAAGTACCTCCTTTAAGTTCAGCTTGGCTATTTCTGTGTGGACACCCAGCACACTGACTGTGTATGTTCAGTGATGGACACACTGCTGGAGTGGCTTCCCTGGAAGGAAGTGACGCCTTTCACAGACGGAAAGTGTGTGAACTCAGAAGGCTTTCGATCGGCGTGCAGCTTGTGTGTTCGGTGTCATTGCTTCTGCAGGGTGTCAGTTACTGAGAACCAAAACACTCTTATCTATAAATCAGTGTAAAAGTAAGTTTACAGAACAAACACAGAGTGGGACATTGTCACCCAAATAAAGGAGAGATTTAACACATTTGGTTGATTCATAGTCCCTAAAGCCTATATACTTTTTTAAATTTAAATCACATGTAATCCAGAAGTAATCCAGAAACTGAGCTTTTAAGGAATGCAAACTATGGTTGGAAATGATGTACAAAGAGGATAAAATTTGAAAAAGGAAAGAATGAGGGGATTAAAGAAGGTAGATCATTTGGAAGGACTGAAAAAAATAATGCAGGCAGTAGGAACTCAGTCCAAAATTCCTTTGATGCTGTCAATAGTTTAGAGCATGTAGAAACTAGAAAACTGAGGCAAGAGACCCAGTTCATCACAGTAGATAACAGTTAGAGTGAAATTCACGAAGAGATAAACAGAGAGATATTTTAACAGTTTCAAGTGAAGGTGCAACAGTCACACAGAGATTTACAGTGACATGTTAGACTCTAAATTACAGCTTGTCCTCTGCCATTAGGGTTGCCAACTCCCTGAAAAATAAATAAGGGACACCTCGTGGCCAGGGCCGGGCAACCCAGTTGTCTTCACCCTTCCCATTGTGGTAGCTCTTTTTTTGTGTGTGAAATTATTTTTTAACCATTTGACTTGAATTTGATTTAAGCAGATGCATATTCTTTGTGATATGACCATATGGGAAACAAATGATCATTTAGCCATTTATTTTTAGCTCACAATGACAACATTAACACAGTAAAACAGGTCTCTTTCTTAAACAGAAGCCTGTCATGCTTAGCTTTTGAGGATATAAGTAAATCTTTCTTTAAAAGAACTCTGTCCTGCTTAACTTAAAATTATATAAATTAATAGAAAGCAATAGAACGAAAAATATTCTTGTAACAGTGCACATTTAGTGCATTTAGTACAATTGGCTTCAGTTGAGGTATTATTTCAGCTTTTCTAAAGCTAATCAGCTGCTCCTGTTTGTAAACCCACTTGTTCCCATGATTACGCATCATAACTCATCATCATTATTCATCTATGTATTACTTTTATGTATTAGTGATCTATTTGTTGTAATCATCTATCCTTGCAGTTGTTTATTACACAAAATAAATTATATTATTACACTTCTGGCCACATAGCGCTGATATTCACTGCACATGCCCATATTAACCTTAACCAGAGGGTTTAAAAAACAAACCAGTGTTTACATACCATATCTGCTTCTGCCGTGGCCTGGTGGACAAAAAATTGGTTAAGGGTTCCCCGAGCTTTCACGCCCCTCATGTTCTTCATGTGCCCACCAATAGAAGCATGCCTATGGAAAAAGTGCGCCAGCACACAGTGCAGTGCGCTTTATAGTGCACTTTCCCAGCCAGGTGTTTTCCTTTTCCCAGTCCTCCCTGTACTTTTGCAGCCTTTTTTCTTTTCTTTCTCTGAGGGGAACAAACATTGCTGCTCTAACGCTGGGCTTACACTGTGCGATTTTTGGCCCATTTTGAGCCGATTTTTGAGTCGTGCGACCGATTTGGTGATCAGCCCGATTTTGGCCTTCATCGTGCGTCGTGTAGTATACGTGGGGTAACGAGAAGCGATTAACACCTCACGACCAGCTCCCGATCATCAATCGCTCGTGAGGGTGTCACCGCAGCTGCTCACGCGCAAACACGTAAACGTCGGTGAAAAAGACGTTGCAGCACAGCTGTGCAGCGTGTGATCTGGACACAAGCGATGGAGGCACAACTTGTAGAACTTTGGAAAGCTCATCCGAGCCTTTTCCATGTGGCATCACAAAATTATCACGACCACAACAACAGTGAAAATAGTTGGATTTACACTGCTGCTCAATCACAGCTGCCTGATCATGTTTTTCATTAGCAATTTAGCAAAGTTGATGTGGTGGTGTGTCTGTGTGAGTGAAAGACAGAGAGAGCGAGCGACAGAATTTCTGTTATAACCTTCATTTTATGGACGCACAGTGTGCCGTCCGAGACTTGCACCGCAGTGTCGGCGTTTGTTTCCCTGTTGGCCATGCTTGTTGTTGTGGTCATCGGTTGTCTTCCGGTATTTTCTCCGTAAGCGACCTTTCCTCAACCAATGAGATGAGCGGTAATCTGACTTGTCATACTCGAATTGTCATAAGTGTGCTGTCAGCTCATTGGTCACAAAGCAGGAGAGGGGCTGGGAATTATGTTTTCAAACAAAGTGTTAATTCCATTAAAAGTTATAGACTACTTTTGATTCTCACTGTATTACGGGACAAAGTGCGTCCCGTATTGGACGTGTACTTTTGTTTCTAAATACGGGACGATTCCGTTTTTTAAGGGACGGTTGGCAACCCTATCTGCCATAGGAAGGCAAACTGTATCGGGTAACACACAGACACAGACATTTCTGTGGACCGTCTCGTGAGCTGAAAGCATTGTGTGAACTCGTATAATTCATTCATGACTTGTTTATCTACAAACAAAGCAGATGTGCCTTTTAATACAAAATACAAAGACTCATTCCTTAAATTCATCTGGAGTCTTCTGATGGATTTTTGCTAAATAGTACATTGACTGCATTAGATTATTTTGGCAATTTATAGGGCAGGACAGTGATGTAAAAATCCCAGAAGGAAGTCCTATGCACGTTTAACATACCCTGGCTTGAAAAGAAATCTAAAACCACAGTATCTCAGATAAGAGGTATCATAACTGTGGTTATCAGCTTTCACAGTGAAATCTCTCCAGCTCTCTAACTTCCTCTATGCTCTCATAAAAAGGGTTTAATGCTTTATTTGATGCATATGCATACACGTTCATATTAATGCAATGCTGCAAAAACGAATTTATCTTGTAAATTCACAAGTGTGCTCTCAGTGCTGCCATTTATTTTTAATGTGGCAGCTGCTCATTAGAGCTCTGAAATTTAAACTGGATCCACAAACATGATACCCAGGAACTCAGTTCATGTCTGACAGTGCCATATGATGGTGGAGATGTGGAAATCATTTTGGTTTTTCATGAATCAAAGTGAGCTTAATTGAATATATTACATTATAAATACTAATAAACACTAATCATCTTTTTAATCGGTCTTAAATGAACTGAAACGTAAGCATTACAAAGCAGACGTGGCAGCAAATCAGGATGAAATATTAAAGCACATTTATACATTTTCTGCACCACCAACTGAATGCATTCTCATGGCAATGTGAGACACAAAGTTAGGGCTATAGTAACGTTACTGTATAAGTTTATTTAGTGGCTTTACTAATGTACAGCTGGATAGTTTTGCGTACACCAATCTGCCTTTTTTGTGTCATTGACTCCACTAGACCCCTGAAGGTGGGCTGCGGTATCCGGACCCAAATGTTAGCAACGGCTCCTTTAAGGGTTGTAAATTGTGAGGTGAGGCCTCCATGGATCGGACTTGCTTGTCCATCATATCCGTCCAGCACATCCCACGCATGCTTGATTAGATTGAAATCTGGAATTTGGAGGCCAAGACAACACCTCAAAGTCATTATTGTGCTCCACAAACCACTCCTGAACCATTTTTGCTTTGTGGCAGGGTACATCATTCTAAAAGAGGCCACAGCCATCAGGGAATACTGTTTCCACGAAAGGGTGGTGTGCAACAATGCTTAGCTAGGTGCTTCATGTCAAAGTAACATCCACATGGATGGCGGGGCCCAGGATTTCCTAACAGAACGTTTCACAAATTGTACTCTGCAAAACCTCTCAAGTCCTCCCGTGAGATCTACTCTCAACAAACAGCCTGAAGCTCCCTACAAACCTTTGTTTTCAGATATCCTCAGACACAGTCATCCTGCCACAATGTTTTGGTCTTTAGAAATTGGATTAGCCATGTACACCTGCCCACTTATTTCTCATTCAACACACTCAAGAGCCAGCAGTCTGTTTGCCATCAGACTGTCCCAGACCAATTCACGAGGCATTGTTATGAGATCCATTTTCTTACGCTTGACCAGCTACCATAGGGCAAGAGATGGGGTATGCCCTGGATAGATCACCAATCTTATTGCTGGCTTGACTTCTTTGTATAGTGCATCCTGGTTCCAGGTATTCCCTGGATAACAAATGCTCACACACTCACCATTGATGTGATGTAAAAAAATAATGTGATTCATCAAACCAGGCCACCTTTTCCATTGTTTTGTGATCTAGTTATGATGCTCATGTGCCCTCTGTTGGCACTTTCAGTGGTGGACAGGGGTCATGGAAAAACTGACTCATCTGAAGCTATGCAGCCACATACACAACAAACTGATGCAAACAAACAATACACTCAATATTCAGACACCTTTCTATCAGAAACAGCATTAACTTTCAGCAATTTGAACTTTAGTAGTTCATCTGTTGATCGCTCACCACGTTTAAGCAAAGAGCCTTGGCTGCCCATGACCCCGTGGCTGGTTCACCACTGTTCTTTGCTAGGACCATTTTAATAGATACTGACCGCTGGAGACCAGGAACACCCCACAAGAGCTGCAGTTTGTGAGGTGTTCTTATGCTTTTGTCTAGTGTCTCCATCGCAATTTGACCCTTTTCAAACTACATATATTGTTTGTACACTCACAATATAAAACCAGTGAACCAATGAATCAGAATCAGATTATGCATAAGAGCAGCTCACAAACTGCAGCTCTTATGTGGGGTGTGACATTATAAACTGACTTTTGGCTCACCATACCCAGTTAAGCTCCTATTCTTACTTCATAGAACAACTGTTTGCTCTTTTTGGAACTTGATAAGGTTTATTAAAGTCAAGACACTTGCATTATCTTATGGGATGGTGCATAAATGCTGGCACAAAATGTCATCTTATTCAAAAGAGACCTACAAACAGACTTACATCCACAACATGGACGTATATCAATGAGTTTGACTCTTCCATCTGGCCAGGGCCTTTGTTTGAATAGTTTACATGGTCTTCCTGTGTTTCCTTGGGCTGTCTCTAGGTGCTCCAGCTCCCTCCCACTTTCCAAAGACATGCAATTGGTGGAATTACGCTAATTAGCTATTCTAAATTGCCTGTAGGTGTGAATGTGAGTTTGCATGGTTGACTGTTTCCCTCTGTTAGTTTGGCAACCTATCCAGGATGTACCCCACTTCTCACCCTATGGTAACTGGGTAACCAGAAGAAAATGGATGGATAGATCTCATAACTATGGCTAATGAATTGTTTTGGGACAGTCTGATGGCAAGCAGCCATCAAAGCCATCAGCCAGCAGAAAGAAGTGAGCAGGTGTCCATGGCTAAACCAATTTCTAAAGACCAAAACCTTGTGGTGGGATGATTGGATCTGAGGATGTCTGAAAACTAGGGCTGCCACAAACGATTATTTTGATAGTCGACTAGTCACCGATTATTTTTGCGATTAGTCGACTAATCAGATCATCATCCATTGGCCGTAAAACTACAGCTTATTACACCAGCAGCATCTGCTCTTATATAACTATCATTAGCTTACAGCTTTAAGTGTTTCAGGTATGTGCTAACTAAAAATAAAGACAAGATGATAGTTTATTAAATTTTAATGAAATTTGCAGATTGTTTCAGTGAAGTTTAATAAACTCCTTGCTATCTAAATAAAAATACTAATACTAATAAATAAAATACTAAAAAAAAGGCAAACAATAACATTTTTAAGTTATCTAAGTGACTTATATATGTTTACCCTGAGTAGCGAAAGACAGTGGTGGGTTTGAAAACGATTAGCCGGGAGTCCGGTGTTCTCACGGCGCTAGTGACCTTGCCCCCGGCTAGCTATCGAGCTAGTGGGTAACAGACGTCTCTGAAAACGTCGGAGCGCTTTTGAAAATATGCGGTGTCTTGATAAACTGAGCAGATATTTGAGGTTTACACAGCTACATTCTCGCCTGAAAATATGTTAAACGTTTATTTTGTGACCCAGAAAGAATAATAAGAGTAATATTAAAACTAACTAGCTGCCGCCATTGTTGACAACTGCGCTGGGCCGCGCTATGAATTCTGGGACACAGCTTCTTCTTCTTCGGGGTTTAACGGCAGCTGGCATCCTTGTACGTGCAGTGCTGCCATCTTCTGTTTCAGTCCGTTATTACACTCTTAAATCCTGCTACTTATTCCTGCGTCTTTGGGGATCTTACAAAGCTTCAAACGATGCGTCGACTATTAAATCAGTCGTCGACGATTTTGATAGTCGACTAATCGTGGCAGCCCTACTGAAAACAAAGGCTTGTAGGGAGCTTCAGACTGTTTGTTGTCAGTAGATCCCACAGGAGGAACTGAGAGGTTTTGCAGAGTCCATGCCTCCAGTGAACCTTTTAAACTTAAAGTGTGTGAAGGACCAACAACATGTTAACCAAATGGTCTTAATGTTTTTGCTCGTTGGAAATGTTCCTAAAATAGGTTCTTTGTGAAATAGTTGCCAAAACTGTAGCTCGATTTCACACGTGTTGTGTGTGTGGAAGCTCTATTCTTTTATCTTCCAACCCTTCATTTGGAATAAAGGATTTGTAATGTTAACATGAGTGCACTGTCACCCTAATCTACTGACATCATGCCTCAAGATTTCGGTGTATTGAAGTTCTGAAATGTCTTACAGTTGCCATGTGCAGCCTTAAGGAGGAAAATTAAACTGAGAGCAAACAGATGGTCCTTGCAAGATTTGAACAATAAAATATCTGTTGTTAATCATAGGTCAACATATGTGTGAAATTCCACACGTTATTCAGCATCAGTGCTGGACCAGCGTGAACTTCCAAAAACCAGGCTGCGGCCTGGTATGCATTGTCCTGGTGCAGTTTGAAGACGATAGAGAGAAGTTTAAAGTGCTTTCACTCTTCCTTTCTCTGCTCTCACCTCCTCTATCTCTGTCCAACCGCCTTTCTTCTCCCCACATCACTTTCCGAGACAATAGGATCCAGCTGCGAGGTTGTAAAGCCCTCTGGAACGTCACTAAAGAGGCAGCAGGGCCTGCAAATGGCTTCAATTAGCCTGCCACATGCTAATAAAGCTAGTTAAAAAGAAGGACAACTAGCCAAGTCACACACACATGCACACACTGACTCATAAAGGCAGATAGAGGAGCATCAACTGGTGGTGAGTGTTCCAGTCAGAGGATATGTGAGCCTTTTGGGTGTGTGTTCAAGTCACAACTAACATACTGATACACGCACGCAGCTTCTACTGGGAATTGCACACTCCAAACTCACACCGCATGTATATATACATGTCAATACACAGATACAGTCCACAGATGTATACACACATATGCTCACAATTACTGTCTAAAAACACAGTGACAGCACCAAATGTTCTGTGTCAGTGGGGCGTCCCAGTTCCCGCTTTCATTCTGTAAAACTTGTGGAAGTCGAGACACACTTGACATCCGCATCCATGTTGTCTGGAGGCTGAGACACACAAAGCTGACAATTCCTACTGACAAACGTGCCCAGCTCCAAATCCATCAATCCTGAACGCACGCACACGCAAACACACACAGTATCATATGTTTCCACATCTGTCTGCTTTGGTGCAGACAGATGTTTTTCGTGCACTTAGGATGTTGAGGGTTAGTTTTGTTTTCAGGAGCAAATCTAAAGCCTTAGTCATTTTCCAGATGTATGTTGTGACTGCACATGGTCATTTCTAAAGTGATTAATGAATATTTATTTTTAAAGACATATTCAGTTCATCATTCAGTTCATGAGTGGTCATTCGTTACCCTGAAGTACCAATCTGCATATGGCCATAACTGAGCTCTGCCTGCCAAATGCAAAAAGAGTGCACTGTAAACAGTGTTGTGCATAAATGTGCAGCATGTTCCTTGAATCATAGTAAACGGAGAGTTGAGCAAAAAATGTTGTCAGCTTAACAGTCTTCATTCTTTCGATAGTTACTGGGTGACATGAAGCTTGTGCACTGCATGTGATGGGGTGTGTGCTGTTTCAGCACACATATGGCCATCCTGGTAAAGAACCCCACTATCAAAAGCGTTGTTTTCTACGAGCTGCTTTGCATTTGTAAGCTGATCTGTTTTGCCCTGTTGTAGGACACATTGTCTACATGGTAAAGTGCATATGCATAGTTTTTTCTGGACTCTGAATGTTGGCTGCTCAGATTTAAGAGGAGGCAAAACCGGCTCATTAATAAAGTAGTTTGTCACTTTGAACTTAGCTCAAAAATTGTAAGCCCTTAATGTGCTATAGTTAATTTTATTTAGTGTGAACTGAACTTTGAGTGAGCTCTTGACCTTGTGTGTACTTGTACTATATAACATTGACTGCAAAATCTACAGTAAATACAGGCAAAATTTGCCAGTAGAGTACTGTAAAGTTGCTGTTCACCTCTAGCACCATAAAATGGAGCCTCAGTCGTAAACATGTTGTCCAACAAGCCACATGAACCACTGTTGGATTCACAACTAGACATTTTGTTGAAGAACGTGTGTGTGTGCGTGCACCTGAAGATGAAAGGTTTTTAGCTATGATCTTTTTTTACCCACTTGAGTAGCTGTAAGTAGTAGCCATTTGTCCTCAAGTCAACTACTTAAATACTCTCAATATGATCTAAGGAAAATCCTGCTGTACAGTTTATTTTATATAGTGAGTTTTTCTACTTATTGTTGAAACAATAAACTATAAAAACAACATTAGCTTTACAGCTAGCATTATAAGAATAGGCAACATTGGACCACTGCAAAGGTACAGTAAAAAGAACCTGACTCATCCGCTTTTATTATTAACACAAGTAACAGCTGTTGGGCCCAAACACTGCTTCACTGTTTCATTTTTGAGTCAAAAAGTAACTTTGAAATCTAATAAGTCTTCCTTTTGCCATGACCAAACCAGAGTGAAACCTGAAAAATTCCAGCAGAAACGCGCTCTTTGTTATTTCCACCTAACAATCGTTTTTAAACGGTCATAAAAATGAGTCACTACACAGTGATGCTGGGACATTAAAAAGACAAACTGTCTCAAGTTTATTTTACCCTGCCCTGTCTGACAGGAAACAGGAAGCAGGGAGTATCCTTCTGTCTTTCCACCACCAATTGGTTCCCATTGTCATGACTGGTGACATAAGCAGCTGCGTTGAAGTGCAGTTGGCATTGCTGACATGAAAAAGGCCCCAATTCAACTCTTTCGTTTTAAATGGGCTGTGCATGTAAAATATAGACAGTATGCTAGTTTATTATTACAATTTTACAATTTTTCAAAATCTGCAAGGTTTTCAATTGGGTTGCCTCAGTCACAAGGCCTAGAGACTGATTGGCAACCACCTGGCAACCATGGTTGCTGGGGAAAAATGAATAATCCCTGAGTGCTTGTGGGTGGTCGCTGGAGTTTGCTTATACACTGAACAAAAATATAAACGCAACACTTTTGTTTTTGCTCCCATTCCCCATGGGATGGACATAGAGACCTAAAATTCATTCCAGATACACAATATAACCATCCCTCCCAAACAGTGGTCACAAATCAGTCCAAATGTGTGGTAGTGGGCACATCTGCTATATTGAGATAATCCATCCCACCTCACAGGTGTGCCACATCAGGATGCTGATCTGACATCATGAGTAGTGCACAGGTGTACCTCAGACTGCCCACAACAAAAGGCCACCCTGGAATGTGCAGTTTTGTCTCACAGCAAAATGCCACAGATGCCACAAGCAATGAGGGAGCGTGCAATTGGCATGCTGACAGCAGGAATGTCAACCAGATCTGTCGCCCGTGCATTGAATGTTCATTGAATGTTCAACACCTCCCACCCACTCCATGACATGTTGGTCAGTCACAGGAGCTCGTTCAGTGAGAGACTGAGATTACCGAAAAGCACCACTGAACGACACAGGAAATCATTCCTGCCTGTGGCCATCTCCCTATACAACGCATCCACTTAACACACTGTTTGCTGCTACAACTACACATGTTTCTTTTCCAAATATTTATTTATAAGTGACTTATGTATGTATGTATGTATATATATGTATATATTGTACTATTCTTAGTTAGCGTATTGTCTGTCTTGTCTTAATGTTGGTTTAAAATGGAGCACTGTAACAAAAAATAATTTCCCCCAGGGATCAATAAAGTATTCTGATTCTGATTCTGATTTCTCAACCATAAGCCGTCTCCACAGGCGTTTCAGAGAATATGGCAGCACATACAACCGGCCTCACAACCGCAGACCTCGTGTAACCACACCAGCCCAGGACCTCCACATCCAGCAGGTTCACCTCCAAGATCGTCTGAGACCAGCCACCCAGACAGCTGCTGGAACAATTGGTTTGCACAACCAAACAATTTCTGCACAAACTGTCAGAAACCGTCTCAGGGACGCTCAACTGCATGCCCATCGTCCTCATCGGGGTCTTGACCTGACTCCAGCTCGTCGCCGTAACAGACTTGTGTGGGCAAATGCTCACATTCGATGGCGTCTGGCACGTTGGAGAGGTGTGCGCTTCACGGATGAATCATGGTTCACATTGTTCAGGGCAGATGGCAGCTGAGAATGTCCCAGTTCTTGCATGGCCAGCATACTCATCGGACATGTCACCCATTGAGCATGTTCGGGATGTGCTTGACCGTATACGCCGGACAGTACCAGTTCCCACGAATATCCAACAACCTCACACAGCCATTGAAGTGGAGTGGACCAACATTCCACAGGCCACAATTGACAATCTGATAGACTCCATGCAACGATGTGTTGCACTGCATGAGGCAAATGGTGGTCACACCAGATACTGACCGGTTCTGGGTCCCCATACCCCCAATAGCGCAAAAAACTGCACATTCCAGGGTGGCCTTTTGTTGTGGGCAGTCTGAGGTACACCTGTGCACTACTCATGATGTCAGATCAGCATCCTGATGTGGCACACCTGTGAGGTGGGATGGATTATCTCAATATAGCAGATGTGCCCACTACCACACATTTGGACTGATTTGTGACCAATGTTTGGGAGGGATGGTTATATTGTGTATCTGGAATGAATTTTAGGTCTCTACGTCCATCCCATGGGGAATGGGAGCAAAAACAAAAGTGTTGCGTTTATATTTTTGTTCAGTGTAGTTATTATGAAATCATTTGCTAAGCCCCTGTCATGCAGGCCTAAAGACTTGTCAGTGGTCCCATGGTAACTACCAGTAACTAAGGAAAAACAAGAATTGCCTAAACAGCAACTAATTTCACCAAGCAACTACAGGAAACCTCAAGCAACTAATTGCTAAAAATGTATAATCTGCTTCTCCTAAAACCGCCTTGAGATTGTTGCTTATAACTGATAAAGAAGGTGACAAGTTGTCTGCAAATAGTCGCTAACTGCTTACTAAGCAGAGCAGATTGAACAGAACGCATCATTTTCTTCAAAACCACTGACTCTTCTATTGTAACTTCATTTTCGTCTTTACACTGGTATGGAAAATGATCACTGCTTTACAGTAATATGGTCCAATGACTTGTGTATACAGTTGTGTGAAAAAGTGTTTGCCCACTAACTCTAATAACTGCTTGGGCCACCCTTAGCAGAAACAACTGCAATAAAATATTGGACTTTTTTCGAGCATGAACAACCTTTTTAAGGTCGTGCCACAGCATCTCAATCAGGTTCAGGTCAGGACTTTGACTGGGCCATTCCAAAGTCTTCATTTTGTTTTTCTTAAGCCATTCAGAGTGTCCTTCAGCCTGAGGTCACAAACAGATCACCAGACATTCTCCTGTGTTAGTTTTATGCCAGATCTTGGCGATCATCAAGATATTTTTTGGCAAAACTGAGACGTTTATGTTCCTTATGCTCAGCAGTGGTCTTCTCCTTGAACTCTCCCATGGATACTGTTTTTGCCCAGTCTGTTTCTTATGGTTGAGTCATGAACTCTGACCTTAACTGAGGCAAGTGAGGCCTGCAACTCTTCTGCAGGTTGCTCTTTTGTGACCTTGTGGATGTGTCATCAATGGGCTGTTGGAGTAACTTTGGTTGGCCGGTCACTCTTGGGAAGGTTCACGATGGTTTCATGTTTTTTCCTCATTTGTGCATAATGTCTCTCACTGTGGTCCAATGGAGTCCCAAAGCCCAAAGTGTAAGATTTCCTGATTCAGCATGTCTGCTAGTTTTCTGGCCTCAGTGTGTTTAGTAAAACTGAACTCAGCTTTCTAAAAAAAATATGGTTAAACACAGTTAATTCATGATTTATTTTACACCAGACCTTAATTAATGAAATCATCATTTAAAAACTGCATTTTGTATTTACTCGAGTTATCTTCGTCTAATATTAAAATTTAAAAGCGTGAAAAATATAAAAAACACTATGAAGTTAGGAAGGGGGCAATCCGGTCTTTAAGTGATGACGTGCTGAATCCTGCTTCCGGGCCCAAACTACCCTGCGTCTAACCAGACTATTGTGCTTTAAACATGTTTTAATGCTTTGTAACAAGCCCCTAAAAACAGTCAGTGATCACTGTCAGCCTCTCTCGGTTTTTAATCATTTTAAAGCTCAGCTTTTAAAACCTTAGGATGCAACTACAGCCCAGCCCATGCAGCAGTATATTAATGACTATTGTGGATGGAGTATCTCACTTGTTCTCCTTCGCCAACTTCTAACTCCGTTAAATTTAATAAATTCTGTTTTCATGGATGCCTGGATGTTAAACTTAATCGTTACACCTGGTAAAGCAGCAACGCTGATCATTTTATTACAGATGAAGGAATTTAGACAGTTTTTCAACTCTCAGTAATGCTGTAGTGCTCGTTTGACTTAAAGACCTGCTGTGGAGTTTGGGCCCAGACGCAGCTAATGACGTCAGACTTAAAGACCGGATAGCTTTTTCACACCACTGTAAACCTTGTGTACAAATTAACTTAAGTCTTATTTGATAGAATATTGCACTATACTGTATTTACTATATTATTGCTATAATATAGTAAATAACAACACTGTGTTGTATTGTGATTTAGTACAACATCACCCTCCTGCCTGTGCACTTCCTGTCACAGGAGGATGTGTGGAATGTGAGAGGAATGTTTCTGCTGGCAGTGAACTAGCAAATAACTTAGTTGTTACCTGTCAGGTGCAACGAGATCCACATCAGGGTTTTACGGGAGACGCAGACTGTGATATGATATGACGTGAGGATGCAGGGAGCATGTGTACTTTGTGCAGATGTGGGATTACGACACGAGTCCCTCTGCTTGTCCCCTGACAATATGGAGCAGATGATAATTTATGCTCATCAGCAGCATAGAGGTGGCATTATACTAAGAGCCCCTTCTCTCTTGCTCACACTGACAGTACTTCTCCCTCTCAAGCCTCAGCTTGTCCATAGATGTGTTGCTTGGCGAGTGCTGCAGTGTAGAAAGACTGATTGCAGAATCCAGCTATGATAAATAGCACTAATGAACTGAGAGGTTACAGAGTACACAAACTGAGGAAAGCAAAGATGACAGGAAGACAGGGAAAATGGAAGTGGACAGGGTGACAGTTATTCATGACTGAGTCTCAGAGATGCTTAAACAGTCTGCAACCTTTCATGTAAATACATCTGTGCTACTCAAACGCTGATCGATGTAAACTCATTTGTAGTACAGTAAAACAAGTTCATGAGAAAAAAATGGAGGAAATATATTCTGGTGCACAGACAGCAAGTCAGGCATTTTGTGTTTGCAGCAGGTTTGTAAGTAACCTTAACACATGGGGCCAGACATCAAAGTAAGTTACTGCGTGGAGCTTTGTGTTGTTTGGGAATGCACAAAGATGGATCACACGTGTGTTGGTTGTTTACTAACACGAGAAGTAAAGAAAAGGACGTGCGTGAAGAAAACCTCTTTGGAAATGCACAACAAGGCAAGGCAAGGCAAGTTTATTTGTATAGCACAATTCAACAACAAGGTGATTCAAAGTGCTTTACAGAGACATAAGAAACCAAAACAAATAAAAAGCATGATTTAAAATTGATTAAAACAAGCAAACAAACAAACTAACAAAACAGTATATAAAATCAAAACAGATAAAATCAGAACAGTAGATAAAATCAGTAGTTAAAATGTAAGTTTTGAAATTTAAGCTTAAGTGCGGATTTGGTGCTTTATTCAAATGCAGCTGAGAACAGGTGAGTCTTCAACCTGGATTTAAATAAACTGAGTGTTTCAGCTGATCTGAGGCTTTCTGGGAGTTTGTTCCAGATATAAGGAGCATAAAAGCTGAATGCAGCTTCTCCGTGTCTGGTTCTGACTCTGGGAACTGATAAAAGACCGGACCCAGATGACCTGAGGGATCTGGCAGGTTCATACTGGGTCAGGAGGTCATTGATGTATTTTGGTCCTAAACCATTCAGAGCTTTATAGACCAGCATCAGAACTTTAAAGTCTATCCTCTGACGGACAGGCAGCCAGTGTAAGGACCTCAGAGCTGGACTGATGTGGTCCACTTTTTTGGTCTTAGTGAGGACTCGAGCAGCAGAGTTCTGAATGAGCTGTAGTTGTCTGACTGATTTTTTAGGTAGACCTGTAAAGATGCTGTTACAGTAGCCAAGCCTACTAAAGATGAATGCATGGACTAGTTTTTCCAGGTCCTGTTGAGACATCAGATCTTTTATCCTTGAAATATTCTTGAGGTGATAGTAAGCTGATTTTGTTATTGTCTTAATGTGTTTTTCTAAGTTTAGGTCTGCATCCATCACTACACCCACATTTCTCACCTGGTTTGTGGTTTTTAGGTGTATAGATTGAAGTTCTCTGGTGACCTGTAATCGTTTTTCTTTGGCGCCAAAGACTATTACCTCAGTTTTGTTTTTGTTTAGCTGGAGAAAATTGTGGCACAACCAGTCATTAATTTCCTCAATGCATTTACCAAGAGCCTGTACAGGGCCTCGGTCTCCTGGTGACATTGTGATATATATTTGTGTGTCATCTGCATAGCTGTGGTAGTTTATTTTGTTGTTCTTTATAATCTGTGCCAGTGGGAGCATGTAAATGTTAAACAGAAGGGGTCCCAAGATGGAACCTTGGGGAACTCCACATGTGATACTTGTCTGCTCAGATGTGAAGTTACCTATTGATACAAAGTATTTCCTGTTTTCTAAGTATGTTTTGAACCAGTTTAGTACAGTTCCTGAAAGACCTGCCCAGTTCTCCAGTCGTTTGAGTAATATGTTGTGGTCAACTGTATCAAATGCTGCACTGAGATCCAGTAAAACTAAGACTGACATTTTTCCACTGTCTGTATTCAGACATATGTCATTAAACACTTTGGTCAGAGCGGTTTCAGTGCTGTGGTTCTGTCTAAAACCTGACTGGAAGACATCATAGCAGTTATTCTGTTTTAAGAAGTAATTGAGCTGTTGAGAAACTGCTTTTTCAATGATCTTACTTAAAAATGGGAGATTTGAGATCGGCCTGTAGTTTTTCATTTGTGTCTTGTCAAGATTGTCCTTTTTCAGTATAGGTTTAATTACAGCAGTTTTTAGTGGTTCCGGAAACACACCTGATATTAAAGAAAAGTTGACGATCTGTAACAGGTCTGACTCTAAAGTCTTTGAGACCTTTTTGAAAAAACTTGTTGGCAGGACATCTAAACAGCAGGAGGAGGAGTTCAGTTGACCTAAGATGTCCTCCAGGTCTTTGCTGTTAATAGGGTGAAACTTTTTCATGGTGTTTAAACAGTTTTTTGGTGGACACAGTACATATCCTGGATCTGCTGTTGATGTACCAATTGCTTGTCTAATCTTTTGGATTTTGTCTGTGAAGAATTTGGCAAAGTCATTGCAGGCCATGGTTGAATGAAGTTCAGCTGCCACTGGCACAGGAGGGTTTGTTAGCCTGTCAACTGTAGAAAATAAGACCCGAGCATTATGGCTGTTTTTAGTGATAATGTCAGAGAAGTAGGACCTCCTTGCATTCCTCAGTTGTAAATTATAATTGTGAAGTTTCTCTTTATAAATGTCATAATGAACCTGGAGGTTTGTTTTTCTCCATCTGCGCTCAGCTTTCCTACACTCTCTTTTTTCA
Source organism: Maylandia zebra (assembly GCF_041146795.1). Lineage (NCBI taxonomy): Eukaryota > Metazoa > Chordata > Actinopteri > Cichliformes > Cichlidae > Maylandia > Maylandia zebra. The sequence continues at coordinate 8,973,995 of NC_135171.1, read as the reverse complement.
TTTTTTACCAGTGTGGAGTTTCTCCATGGAGACTTTTTCCTTCCAGAGATAACCTTCACCTTAATGGGAGCAATTGTATCCATTACATTTAACATTTTTGCATTGAAGCTATTGATGAGCTCATTGACTGAACCTTTGGACAGGTCAGGTGTTAATGGGAAGACCTGGTTAAAGATCTCACTACTGTGTTCAGTTATACACCGTTTTGTGATCACTGTTGTTGATATATTTATGTGGGCTGAGATTTTACTTTCAAAGAAAACACAGTGATGATCAGACACGCCCACATCAGACACAGTAATGTTTGAAACAAGACAATAAAGCTGTGGACAGAATTCAGCACAAAATGCAACCCCCCCCCAGTGAGCTTCATGTATGTCCGCAGGGCGTTTATCTCACTTGAAGCAATGCTGCTCTTCATAGCAATGGAAGCTTGGAGGGCAATGAATTAGAAAGATAGATGATGGCACTGATAAGGGTGGGGGATTGTTGTCATTATTATCATTATTATTATTATTATTATTATTATTATAGGTTTGCTCCGCTGTCTGTATATAGAAGATGGACGTAGTTCCTGTAAGTGCAAACATTTTGAAGGGTTATTGTCTGATGTCATGATAGTTTGTTTTTTTTAAACAGAGGTTATTAGAATTGGACAACATGATGGCATGCTAAACTCAGCTAACACTAGCAAGCTTGGTTAAATGCTACATCCAACTGTATGAAAACACAATCGTGCTAATCAGTGTAACAGATAAATAAGATACTGGAATTTGCCTCGTCAGAAGTGAAACAAAAGCTCTAAATATGCTTTTTACAGCTATAAAGTTTTAACAAGTCGAATTAACTCACTTTTGGAGTCAGCCTCAGGAGGCTGATTTGGGTGCTACCATTTTGGCTTCGTTTTTAAACCCCAGAAGTTGCTGCTTTGTTCTCTCACTCTGCTACAACCATGCAGACACGGAACCAAACACAATGTGAAGCGTGGCTTAGGTGGGCTGTCCACTTCTGAATTTAAAGCTTCAAGTAACACGGTGGCTTGCTGGCATACTTTCTCATGTACTATAAAAACAAATCATCCAAATGCATTTGTGAAAACATTGATGTGAAAAAAAAGGTTTTGGAATCTGTCTTTATTTTCGTTCGACTGTGGCTAGTTACTCACATGTTATGAGTCCAGACACAGAGAATTAAGACTTATGTGTTAATGAGGAGCAGGCGACTCAACATCCCACCTCTCGAGTGCATAGGCTGAACAGCTGGTTACATAGAGAATTAAAGTGTGGAACTGACAGATACTGTGGACACATACCACCAGAAACAGAAAGAATGCGCTACAGTTCAGACAAGAGGAAACAGGCAGAGTTATGGAGACAAGTCATATAACCTGATTAAACAAAAATCAAAAGCTGTTAAGGTGATGGAAACAGAGAAATGTGGAGAAAAAAACAAGTAGCTTGTGATCGTAAATACTGTTTCATCTGCACATCTGTCAAACATGTTGGTGCTTTGTTTAAAGCTTCACTATGCCCACAATTGCATGCTTGTTGTCTCTGACTAGTATTTTAAAGGTTGTGATCACGCAATAGCAAGATTGTTATTTCATTATTTTGCACCAGTTATGATGTTTTCAAACTATCAGAATTCGAATTACAATGCTTGTTTAAAAGCATTCAAGCAGGCGCTCCATTCAAGCTGCATATGTCATATCATAAAATAAATACTCCAAAGTTAAACAATGCTATGTAAGATATGTAAAAGTGATGGCCATGGATAGCAATGATTTCTTCTTCTCTGATGGACTGAGTCTTTTGCTGAACGTGTTCGTGTGACTGTCCAGTACTGTGTGAAACATGGACGGCGTCTGTCAGGCACTCAAACTCTACATCCACAACATTACTGGCCTTGTGGATGAGCTCCTCCAGTCTGTTGGTATCTGCTTCTCTGCCATTCCTGCACCCGAAAGCATAGAAGTTGGCATCAGCCACCAGACTCAATAAAACATCTTGAGCATCATCCAGCTGATATTAAAGGGCTCAGGCGTGAGGCATGACCTTCTCCTACATGACGACATGACAGATATTTTGACATGACAGATATTTGTGAAATATTTTTGCACTGTTCTCAGTTTCTTAAATACGTATCGTGGCCCTGAAGTCCAAAATAAATAACAAGAAAAATGCATCTTCAGCTTGTTGGAGAGTCATAGTTGGGGTTTTCTCTCTGTTACATGTAGAGCATGTAGAGTATTTTGCAATCTGAAGCTCCTTGAGGCGAATTGGTTATATACAAAATAAAAAATTAAAAAATTAAAAACAAAGAGAATCACAAAAGTTAACCAGCTCGTCAATCTGCAGTGCGGTACTTCTCTGGATTTCACCAATTCATGGCAACAGCTAAAGAGGAAGTCCATAGCATGTGTTGCAGTTGTCTCATCAGTGCCTCTAAAACCCTCATTATTCATGGGTGGCAGCTGCTGACATTAGGATTTGAATGCTTTGTGGTGTTGTGTGTTTGTATGAGTGTTTACCTGGCCACCAAAGGATGTAACAACACAGCAATAAGACATATGACTGCTGAGACTTGGGAAAAACACACACACACAAGCAAATGCATGCTTCTAACACAAATGCTTACCCTTCGGAGTCCAGGGAGATTTGGGAACCATTCAGACTTGTGCTCACATGGCAGCAGCAGCTTTTATCCTCCTGTGTTTGTCAAGGTCCTTTAAAACAAATCCATTAGGATCAGGCACCGCAGGGTTTGACTACCCAGCGTGGGCACACACATGTGGCCTGGCCTTCAAGGACACACAAACACACAGATTATGATTGGCTTGCACAGGTAGTGATGATTCAGACCCAGCAGGAATCACAGGCTGAGATCAGCAGGTCAGAGAAGAAAGATCAACGACGAGGAATTGCCAGGAAACCGAGACGTTCTCAGACTAGAAGAAACACCACAAGGCAGACTGACTCATTTAACCAAGAGGAACCAAACATACCACCAAGTCAGAGAAGCAGTCCGGCTAACGTGTCCTCTCAAACCTTCTTTTACTGTACAGCTTGGTGAAAGCTAATAGACTGTATTATTGCCCTCAGCAATACTGAGCAATTAGGTTTTGGTAAAGATGCAGGAAAATACATGTTGTTTACAGCAGGAGAAAATACCTCAAACAACTACACGGATTTAATGTGAAACAATTTAACTGTTTTGGAATGACATTCAGGTGCCAGCATTAAGTTAAGACAAAGCCAAGTTCACTGATCTCTATCCTTTTTTAGGGAGGCTACTCAAGCGGTCATAGGAAAAGCTGAAGGTGTCTCTAAAATGAGAAAGCAAAAATATCTGTTTTAAAATACTCTATTTTTTTATTTTCTATTGTTATTCTTCTTATGCTTCAAAATTTATTCTAATGAGGTGTCCGAGGTATGTTAGGTAAAGTATGTTATCTGTATGTTAACTAAACTATCACTATGGGTTTGTTTGTTTGTTTGTTTGTTTTGTTTTTTAATCAAGACTGACATGGGTAAATTCCTGTATGGCCGGATCGTTCCCCATTCGCTATATAAGGGGTGATTTCTGAATGGGATTTTTTTGTGAATGAACCCGTGTTGTCTTTTTGGTGTTGTGTGAGTGCAGTGTCAAGCCCAGCTGTCCCTTTTCGTTGCACTATAAATTTCAAGTGAACATAAAGGTCAATAGCTCTGTCCACACGACATGGTCATAAAAGTCTGTTGTAGAGTGGACTTTAAAGACTATTGAGAAAAACCTTTCCCTCGTTAAGCCAACTGTAGTTCTCACACATCCGTACACTGCCGTTGTCTCATAAGATTCCCGTGTCTGTAGCCAGATAACCTGCTTAAACAGCCAATAGGACCCAGATTTTATGAGGTATGCCTCGGCCACATTTTACCCTTTGAAACAATGTATTGTTCTTTGGAACAGAGATAACTAATGGAGAAGACTGATTTGCTCATTTCTCATCGTTAATCTGGAAACACGTTGCACTGTCTTCTAAGTTAGGTTAGGTAAAACCAGGGGCGTAATTTCCAGGGGGGTTAGGGGGGTTATGACCCCCCCAATAATCAGACCCAACCAATATAACCCCCCCAATAAAATTATGAATTATCTTGCGTAAATAGGCTGTTGATTTTCTTTACTCATTTCGGTTATTACCAGCAAAATAGTTGCATGTTTAATCATCTGGGAATTTACCCAAATGTATTTATTTATTTAGACAGCTAACACGTGCTAACACGGAGAGCTGGTTACAGTAACATATTTTCAAACTTAACACAAAAACCTCATGATTTCACTAACAAATCTGCGAGCTCTGTCTTTGTTCCTAAAACATAGAAGTTGGACCGTACAGCTCCAGCTGCCTCCAAAATAGAATCAATAAGCTGACGTTTCACTGTCAGAACATCAGCTCACAATTTATTGTGATGAAAGTTAAAGTGAATTTTTTCATTTAATTTAACAAACATGAACATGTATTGGCTTCTGTTTGCAACACCTGGTATGAATTTGTGTCAGTTTATCTCATTGCATAGCAAATAAGCAGATGGAAACACTATAACACATTTTTGCCATCATTTGCAATTTTGTATTCAGAATTTAGCAACATCTGAATGATGCAGATCAACCCAGATACATGCTGCTGTTTACCAGCTAGAAATCCCTGCTGGTGTTGACACTGGTGTTGCTCAAAAAAGGTATTGTACGTTTCTTATTACTTTTGACACACTTAGGTTGACACTTAGACATTTTAACCATGTGGAAAGTAATTTTTTACATTATCTTTGCTTTATTTTGCACCGTGGCCTGAGATGCACTGTCACACAGTTACAATATAACAAGATAAACCATAAGCGGGTCGGACAGTCTCGGTCGTTGTGTCCTTGGGCAAGAGACTTCACCTACCGCCGAGTGGTGATGGCCAGAGGGGCCGATGGCGCGATATGGCAGCCTCGCTTCTGTCAGTCTGTCCCAGGGCAGCTGTGGCTACAACTGTAGCTGCCTCCACCAGTGTGTGAATGTGAGAATGAATGAATAGTGGAATTGTAAAGTGCTTTGAGGGTCTCGAAAAGTGCTATATAAATGCAATCCATTATTATTATTATTAAATGGTAAAGTGCAATCTGCACCACTTCTTAGTAGCAAACTGTTTTCAGCAAACTGTTTTTCTCCTCTCCATACAATTGTAGTTCATGTTTGCATGTTTGACTTTTTAAATCCTTTAATTGTGCAGAAAAAAGCGTGTAACTCTTGTAAAACATGCAACCGAGATACATTTAGAATGTAGATAATAAATTTAGTGATGTGCTACAGAATGAAAAAATCCAGTGTCGTGACTGTTAATGATGTTCCTTGTGCCTAATTTAACATCAGTCTAGAAACATTCTAGTCAAGGAAAATATTTGAAACTAGGCAAAGGCTAATGGATGCAGTTCAACATTGGTCATAGATAAACTGGGTGTTTAGTTTACCCTCTGTATAATAATTATAATTATTTTAGAGATGTGTGTTCCAGATTCCTGAGAATTCCCGAGAAAGTGAGAATTTGAGTTAGTTTTAATTTTAAAGATGGCAAATGGCTCCTTCCGTCTATATATGAATATTTGAAAACTGTACTTTTATATTTTCATCATCTCTTTCTAATGATCTAATTTTTTCTGTGACATCCACCGGGTCAACAACATCCAGCATCCACCTGCAGGAGGTATTTATTCCTCACTCCTCATTACAAAGTAATGACCTTAGAGTCTAGACCTCTCACGCTATAGCTTCTAACTAATAAATCATTTCAATTGCCTGACTGAGCATGATGATGATGATGGGGGTATAAATGAATAACAAGAAGCTAGGAGCAGGTGGATGTCAGTGTTTTTCACACCTACCCCTGCGAAAACACTGAGGATTGCCTCATTCTAACTTGCTGCACCTACAGTGTGTTACATGCAACACACCCAGACGCACACTACGTAAGTGTGCCAGGTCTACTAAAACAGACTTCTGCATGCTAAGGGATACTGTGCATGGTAGAGAAAAGCCTGTATTGTGTCCTTGTCCTGAGCAAATACACTTTTCCCACAGAGCTAAAACACACACTAGTACGCACACACAGACACACATCTACACAGACACGCTCTGGCTTACGGTTTTCCCACAGTGCTCGGCACTCCCGGGGGAGTAAATTGCCATAATCCAGGGCACCAAATTCAGACGCAGCAATTACACCACAGTGAGCAGCTTGGGAACGGGCACACACACACACACACACACACACACACACACACACACACACACACACACACACACACACACACACACACACACACACACACCCATTATTATTAAAATATACTGTTTGTGCAGATTAATATGTTAATATGTTTAGCACATAAGTACATATCAGTTCATGCATGCTACTACTCAGGTTTGCTCTGCTCTCTCTTGGATTCATACCTGAATGGACATACAAGTACACACATGAAAACGCATGCATAAACACACACACACACACACACACACACACACACACACACACACACACACACACACAGATGCTGTGCTGAGCAGCCATCCACCTGTCAACACAGGAGCAAATTAACTGACATCAAACACCAGTGAGCACAGGCTTAGACATGTAGGGGACATAGTCTCAGTGGGAGGAAAGGAGGGAGGCGAAGAGGAGGAGGAGAAACATTAGGTATGAGTGGATGAGATGAAGGGAATTGGGAAAAGAGGGAGAGAGAAGGCGGGAAGTGCGATAATGTGAACATACAGAGTTTTTACCATTTTTCCTCATCCATTTATAACTACTTAAAGACTCAGCTTTTCAGTTTGGCTTATTATAAAAACATGGTTGTTTCTTCTTTACTCTGTAGGTACTCTGTTGGTCAACCATCTCATTGATTAGATATGAAAGATGGATGTGGCCGCTGTGACTTCGCACATGTGTGTGTGTCTGTCTGTCTCATTCCATGGAAAGTTAGTGAGCTTTTCCTACTTGACCCTCTCAATACGAGCTTATTTTTTGGACAATAACTTCAACATGGATAGTGGATAATTGGATAACTGTAAAATGTATGGAGGCCATATAAGTGCACATCTGCCCTTTTCTTCTAGTACTTTTCTTCCCTTGTGATTTCTTATCTAAGTTGAATACATGTTGCACCTTGAGGCGACTGTTGTTGTGATTTGGCGCTATATAAATAAAATTGAATTGAATTGAATGTAGTCAATCTGCTATCTGTTTCCAACTGAATGGGGTTAATTAGATTCATTATAATGTGTATAATCTGTCACAATTGCCCTTTTTTCCAGCAAGGTCACAGAAGCACCCTTTTTGAATGCATTTTTAGGGTACAGACTTTGTCTCTGTGCAAAAGTCTTTATTTCTGTGTCTACAAGGTGGCATCTTCCTCATCCTGTTTGCTGTATAGTATGTGTGAGTGTGTTACACAACACTAGGGATTCAAGCTTCTAGGTTAAATCCATCGTCCACATGGACACGGTTCAGCCTTATTAACTCTAATGACATCAGGTAAAGGGCCATACTGACAAACTCCTGGAATGAGATGGAATGTGTACGGCACAAAGAAGGGAGGGAAGTCTGTTAATGGTTCCAGCTGCTTCCTATTCAGGTTCTGCCTCAAACTGCTGTCAAGGTTATGACAGCTATAAAAGCTAAATTAAACCTATAGTAAAACTTATAATGAGGAATGAAAAAGTACTTTAGTAACACGAGGAGAAAAACAATATTTGGCCTTCAGAAGAGGGTTGGGGTTTTGGCATTACGTCCTCTCTGTTTTCTGTTTCTCAATGTATTTTTAAAATGCAGGATGACAATTATGAAGCATTAGGCTTTTTGGCAAAATGACAAGTTGTTCTTTAAAATGAGAAAGACACGATTTGGTGCCAACCTTTACATTTCACATGCGATGCGTTCTTATTGAGTCAGGTGAATGTTTTCACTTTTGTTTTCAATTTTTCTGTCTGTGTGATGGTTCATGATTTCTGGAGAATCACTAAGCCAGCTATACTTTAAGAAAAGCAACCACTGACCAAATAGGTGGACGGAGACATAAAAACATGAGAATAAAATGAAATTAAAATCCAATTTTAAAGATGAATAAAAATATGAATCATCAATAAAGACAAGAGTGAAAACAATAAAAGCAAAATAAAACCAACATCTCACACTGAAACCAAAGCCAAGCAGAAGAGTTGGGTCTTCTGGCCTGTCTAATGCGCCACAGCAACGAGTTCAACAATTTGGGAGTGTCATCGACAAAAGCAGAAGCCATGCCTCAGCTGTGTTCTCGGCACATCCAGAAGCTGCTGATCAGCTGATTTGAGTGACTGCAGCAGCTTAGAGAGGTAGGACGGAGTAAGACTTAAAAACTTAACGGAAATATAATGCTGTAAAGCATCGTGCAAGGTTCATAAGCATGAATTGGGTGGCATGTCTTACCATAGTAGCTAGTTCCCCAAATCCACACCTATATTGTAGACTGCTGGCATTCTAGCATAACAATTAAAGATTAAAAATTAAGAAAACAGACTATGAATAGCCTGCAAACTTCAAACAAGCGAAACCTGATTTACTTTTACAAATAAATCAGTTAAATTGCAGCATGATATTCATGCTTTCATGTTGATTATAACTGTATGCATTTTCTGCTTCTATTTCTCTTTGTCCTTCAAAGCATCTGAAATTTGAAAAGTGTCTGCGCCTCCAAATGTTCAGCATGCACAAAGCAAATGGTCATTTTTAATTGTAATTTCGATATAATTTGTGAAACTGCTCTCAACACAAACCCTCGTCAAAGGTGTTAGTTTCACTTGTCAAATTTCTCACTTTGGAATGAAACTGCTCAGTGTGTAGGAGTAAATGCAGTAATCTCTCTCAGTGGTTCCACATGCTGGTACTCTGTTGTGCAACATTAGCAGCTCACCCCCCATGGACAAGACTTGACAGATCAGAAAACCCTCCCTGTACTCCTGCATCCTGTATGAACAGTCTGATTTAACTTCTGACCTCTCCAAAGGAAACTTTCAGTCGACCCCAGGAGGAGCTTAAATTTCAAATCTTGAAGGAAAAAGCACACAGATGAAAATAAAAAAATCACCTGTGTATTACATGTTAGTCACATAAGTGAACTTCTTGCACTCTTATATAACAATATGTTTTTGACTCAACGTGGCTACTAAAAGATATGATTTTATGAATTTAACCCTATAATGCCATTTGTATCATATTTGATACATGAGTTTCTGAGACCTCCATCTCATCACAATGATCAGTACTTGCCATAATTTCAAAATGTTATGGACAAAACTCTTTTTTTATCTAAAATTAACATTGTTGTTAACAAAAAGCTGCCAAAAATGCCCAGTGTATCAATTGCGATATAAAAATATATAATAAATATATAATAAAAATATAACATACACAACATGATATAGCAAAAAAAAATGTGGATTTTGTTATACGGTTTAATAAACTTCTCAGTTCCCAAAAAATCTGAATTTTCTGGCTATTTTTGGATGTGTTGGGTCTTACAGGGTTAATTTCTTGTTGATTTCCATCTTTTGAAGAAAAAAGAAAAAAAAGCTGAACGACTTGAGAAAAGATCAACAGCGTGATAGGATGTAGAGGAGGCTTTGATCTATTTGAGCACAATGAATGGTCAATATATTTTAGGAGCTACCGATGCTCAACTTCCCCAACATTTTGTCTGCACAAAACAAGGTCAGAATTATAAACGGCTTCACGTTCCCATTCAGGCCTGTGGGACTCATGGTTTGTATCTCTATCCCTGCACAGACACTATGCATTATCTATATTCTACTGTAACATTTATCTTTTTTCAATCGTGTACTTCAGTTTTATTACATATTACATATCACAGCGCTGCAGATGAACAAAGCATAGCAACATGCTACTTGGTATGTAATAACGCACTGTAATAATATACTTACATGTTCCACCTTGTAGTTGCACTAAACACTACTGTGACTCGTAAAAGCAAAAGTCCTTTAGATGTAAAGTAGTTTAATGTCTTCTATGATGACACATTATTACATAATTACAGAACTTTGTGTTCCAGTGTAGCAGCAGGAGATTCGTCTTTTTGTTGTCCGTTGAGACCCATCAGATGTGGGCATGAAGGCTTTGGTGTGTCTAAAGTCAAGAAAACTGCCAAATCTAAGGTATATAATGCAACAACAGCCTTATGACATGTAAACAGATTTTATAATGTACCATTATGCCAATGCCCTGATCACATCAGGGCAACTGATATTATATGTTAATATCAGTTCAATTAAATTGTATTTATATAATCAGTGGTATCGCAGATCACTAGATTCCAGATAGGAATATGAACTGTTTTTGACATTATGGCTTTCCATTATTGGAATTATTGATTCCTTTTATTCCAGAGTAATTATTTAGCTTTTTGCTAAAACATAGTTGGGTCCAAGGTAGAGCTGGGCGATAGAACGATAACGATATGTATCGCGATATAACTTTTACTCGATAGAGAAATTAAGCTATCGCGATAGACCTCGCCGCTCTTGTCCTCTTAAAAAAAAAAAAGGTCAGCCAATCCAAATTAAGTAGCGCAGAGCCGAACCAATCACAGCCGCAGCGTCACGTCGCGTGACTTGTTACGTACAGAACTAGTGCCAAGCCGCACAATACTGTTACTGTTAATTCTACTCTCTGCAGTGTTTAAATGCTTACATATACACACAGTTACTGTCCCTCCACACAGACGACTCGGTTCTGCTTCTATGCCCCAGCTTTGTTTACTTTTTCCCACCGAGGCTTCTAGACTTCTGATTGGCCAACATTTCGGCACGGTTAGGAATCTAGCGCCACCTGCTGCTTTGGCATGTTCATAGCAGCGTTTTCCTTCATTTCTGCCTTTATGTGTGGACGGGATTATTTTTTAAAACGAAAACGGAAAATCTCCGTTTTCAAAAATACCCGTGTACGTGTGGACGTAGCCTCAGTCTCTGACTGGAAGCGCTAATTCGTCATTCGGCTTTTGTCAGACTAAAGTAACTGTTAAAACTGTTTGAAAAGCTCAGCTATACAACAAGGAGAGATTGAGAATTTCCTTTTAGTTCTCAGTTTATTTGATATTGACAAAAGTTAGTCAGTTTTGTCTGTTCTTCTGTAAAACAAACTAAGATTTATTTTTAGAATTAATATTTTGTTTCTAAGTGGAATTGACAATTTAGTCTGTTTCGTTTGTTCTATTTTGAAACTTAAACGCTTTAGCGGCTGCCTTTTTATTGCCTTTATTTATCTGAAAAAGTCTCATGTTCCTTAAGTACATCTACCCTGTTGAACTTATTATGGGAAATAAATATTTAAATAAAAACAAGCTGCTGATTATTTCACATTTTACTTGTGAGCAACGGCACATTTAAATCTTACAAATATAGTTATTTGGCTTATATCGTGATAGATATCGTTATCGCCTGAAATGAAAAAAACATATCGTGATATGAAAAAATCTCATATCGCCCAGCTCTAGTCCAAGGTTATCACAGGTGACGACCTCGACCTCACATTGTTTTGAAAGGACAGAGTGGGACTTTCCTGACACCCCTGACAATTAGAAATGGAGGGCTAGGCTATTGTCTCCATTAGTGTGGAGGTGTGAAACGAGTTTCCTTTTATATAGAGACTGGAAAAGAACTGGAACAGGACCCTTGTTGTGTTTGGTCTAAACACAACGAGGGTCCTGTTCCAGTTTAAGGTGCTTTGACTTGAAGCAGACTTTATTTTTTGCGGTGGACAGAACGCTATTCTATCATGGAGCACGCACAAAAACACTTGTGCACACATCTAGAGTTTGTAACCCAGGCCCCTGGGAGGCAACAGTGCAAATGCCTTAGTCGGTGTGGATTTGATATGATTTATGTAACACTATCACTTCTAATGCACTCTCTCACATGTCTGCTAAAATAAGATTAAAATGAACAAGTTAATTTTTTTCAGACAAAATAATTGTACTTTTGAACATACCACAACACCGTTCATAACAGTTTAAGAAATGACTTAATAATAATAAATGAATAATGGGCTGAAGAATAAATGGGCTAGATAAAAGACACACACTATATCATGACTCAAATAGCTAATCAGAACTGGAATTTCCCATAAATTAAAGCTTTTGAAATGACAAACGATCATAACTTCACTCTGATGCAGGAAGTTAAGATTTTTTTTGGTGAAACTAAAGCCTGCGTGTGTTTCCCAGTGCTGGCCCAAACAGAGGTGTTGCTGGCCTGCACTGCAATAGGAATGCATGTCTGAGTCAGCTTTAATCTCTGGTGTTTGGAGACTGAAAGAGTAAAGACTCTAAGCCTGACCCAGCCGGCTCCCATCACATCATGGTTGCTAACTGGGTCAAAGACAAGGCCGGCATAGCCTAGTGTCATTGCTGTATTGCTGCAGGCCATGGCTGCTACCAGTTAGCCGCAGTCCCTGGACACTGCTAGTCTTACAACTGGTGATTTGTTGGGCTAACTGCAAGCCCTGACAGCTGTAATGTGTGTGTATGTGTGTGAGCAAGTAATTAGGGTCCTTGACAGGTACATATTAGCTCTGTAACTGATCTCATGGGGGTGTTTTCCTGTCTGTCAGGGCTGGCTGCTCAGAGAAAGCTCAGTCTAGCGTTGCACCAGCATGCTATACTTACTCTGTGTGTTCAGTGTTGGCACGAAGAGTGATTGGCCAAATTATAGGTGATACGGCGGAGTTTATATTAGTAAATACACTCATTCTAATAGATATTGTGTAACTCCAGCAGTTCATCAGAAATATAATGAAGATTTAGCCGAGCATATAAACTTTACTTAGCATGTAAACACTTGGGGTTACTAGTCTGCTGCTCCAAGCTCTTTGTGCATTAAATGAGGCTTTTGTGTTTTTTCTATGCCGTCTCCTATTTTTTTGAATAGTCAAACAGAATCATTTAGTTGTTATTCTGGATGTTTCCTTAAGGTGTACATTTCAGACAGTCGGGGACTACAGGTAAAAAACAAAACAAGTTACTCTCGAGTTACTCTTTCAAAACTGTGTGCTGATGCCTTGTCAACTTCTGTTAGCCCTCTGAGGTTTAAGTCATCATGTGTGATGACCCTGATGCTAACCCCATGCAATCAGAACATGCCAGTTTTGTTTCTCAAAACTTGTTTTTCCAAGTGTTGGCAATCAGGGAACAAGGAAAATAATCATCCTACCTGAAACACATCAAAAACTTAGGGTTAGGCTTGGGGTTGTCACCAATGATGGCTTAAATCCCAGGGGGTCACCAGGGTTATGTGTCCATCAGACACCAGAGATGTCTGATGATGTTTATTTCAAATGTGAAACGAGCTAAAAAAAAAGAAAATCATGCTTATGGTTACAGGTATCAGTTCAGTTAGACTGGATTTATTTTTCATTTGTAACTGAATGGTGGGGATTTGTTCAGCTTTGATAATACATAACACCTGTATAATTTACAGTCACTCATTCTGCATTGTCCACCATGTGATGGCTATGTATATTTATGAATACACACACATACAGACTCTCTCTAAGGCCTGAACGCTGGGCTTGCACTCTATAGTACAGTACATTAGTGCAGTCAGACCTTACTTTAAATGCGGAGATCCAGCTGTGTCATGTCTCCTCCTCTTTGCTGTTCTTTGCTGCACAGCTGGATCTCTTCACCATCTGAGCTTTTACATAGTACATGTGCAGATCTTTGGTTAGATGTCTGTCCTTGTTTTGCTTTTCTGAGTGTGTATTTTATTGTGCATCGCTTTTTTTTTTTCATGAACAGACCCATAAACAATATTAATGTGCCTGTTTGATTGCAGACATCGGGCTCATCAGGGGCTGACAGGTGTTTGTTTTATCTCTGAGTGAATTTGCTGCCCTGGAGTTGTCGGTGTAACAGCTACTCACACTTTTACTCTAATGATTTACCTCCAGGCTGAATGGATGTATGTGTCACATAAACACTCTGCTGGAATTTGTTGATGCTGCTCGAAGTTTGTTTTTGCAGTCAATATGTAAAATTCTCCAGTGTTGATAAGTCATTGTTAAATAAATGTGGTGTCAGCAAAAATCAGACAAAGGTGATGACAGGCTGATAATAAGCTTGAAAATTAACCAATTAAATGCAAAAGACGGAGTGGTTTAATTTTGCGGTGTAATTATAACTCATTAGTAGTGATGGGATCTCCGGCTCTTTTTAGAGATCCGGCTCTTTCGGCTCCCAACTGGCTCTTCAGGTTGTTTTGCTGCTTTAATTAATTAATTATTAACAATAATATAAAATTTTGCACAAAAGGAATTATTAATGTAAAAAAAAACCATGGTTTTATTTATATATGTTTATATATAAATATTAGGGGTGCAACGATACACAAAATTCACGGTTCGGTTCGATACTTTGGTGTCACGGTTCGATATTTTTTCGATACAAAAAAATGTTCATGCATTTTTAATTTGTCATTTATTAAAATTATAAATATATATTTTAACTCAAAAGTACAGTTTTTAAATTTAACCCTAACCCTTGTGCGTGTTTTTTATTTTGACAGCGAATGCGCACCTGCGGACCACTTATGTGCAGCCCTGGTTATTTAGCTTGTCATATTGCAGCCACAGAAATTCTTTTGTCCATGAAACCATAAAGCTGCACTTTCTTTTTGCCTTATAGTCTGATTTGTCATAACTTCTCCGTTTTGTGGTAAGCTTTTCTTTGGCTGTCACTTCTTCACCCTGACCTGTCTTATTTGGCTCAGCAGAACTGAAATGCTTTTACACACGCACTCACATAAGCTCAGCGATTCTCTGCGCGATCAACCTCTCACATGTTTAAGCTTGCTGCGGGAGATTTCACTTGTCATGTTTGCGTAGTAAGCTAACGATTAATAAGACGATGTCAGAGGAATTGGTGCACAAATTATCATCACTCACAGATCAGTGCTGTCGCTCTCTATACACAGTTCGCAGGATTGCAAAGTGAAAACAAAAAAACAAGCGCAAATTCAAACGCGACTTCAATATGTCACATATTGACAGTGGCTCACCGATGCCAATGACATAATTACCCAGCTACATTTCTGAAAGAATGCAAAAGCATTGACATATATTTTTCCTACAATAGCCCGACGGGCAGGGCAGAGATAGATTTTGGTAGCCCGACTGAAAAAAATCGCTAGCTCCAGGACGTCGGGCTAGCGATATTGCAAGCCCTGTATCTGATTGAGGAATCACTCATCTTTGGAAAAGAGTTTATTACAGAGAAATGTCTCTTTCCAAAATAAAAGCTATACTATCTGCTTCTTCTGGGCTATATTCTCAGCAGCATAAGGAGAATCATGTGCTAACAGCTGTCTAAATGACTCGGCTAAAGTTAGCAGCATGCTTGCTTTTTTTTGTCTGCTTCCACTTGTCTTTGCACTAGGATGATGTCGGCGTAAATGTGCAGTCATATTCGTTGTGTTCCCACTAGTGCTTTCAGGTTAATCTCGTTGAAATGACCTTAACGCCACAACGTTAACGAGCTACCGCCGATCGCCCCGTGCATGGGGCTAGACGGCCAACACGTTAACGAGCTAACTGCGCTAACACACTAGTTCACACCAATGTAATTGAGCATTGCGTGGCACATCCAACATACTGTTTTACTTTAGTCCATGACTCGCTTACCTTCAGGGTCATACGTCACATGAAAACCAAAATAATTCCAAACGCCAGATCTGAATGAGGTTCAATTTGCCTGTTGCAAGGAGAGCTTAACTTCTGTCTCGCTAGCTTGCCCTGCGCTCTTCCTTCTGATGATGCTGTCTGTGTTGAGCGCTCAGTGGATCTGCGCTGGACAGTGCAGCCTAGGCGGAGTAGTCGAACACAGATTCACTGAGCGCTCAACACAGACAGCATCGTCAGAAGGAAAATTGATAAAATAAATTACAAATGTTGTATTGTTCGATACATATGCGTACCGAACCGAAAGCACTGTATCGAACGGTTCAATATCGATACGAATATCGTTGCACCCTTAATAAATATATACGGTGGCCCCTAGAGACAAAGCACGTATACAAACTCCAAAACACATTTCCAGCGTTAACTGAACTTCCAAAACAGCTACCTAGATCACTTAAATTACACAATTGAAAGCCTATGTGTATTATTTGTGTATTTATACACAGGCACTCATATATATTCAAATAATTTAAAAAAAAGTTCATTTACCTGTTACTACCAAGAGCACCTGGCTGCAGCTGCTGTGGAGCTCCACAGTAACCGGAAACACGTAACTTCAGTTAAATCGACTTTGACAGCGAAAACTAAATTGCGTTTTTGTTACTATTGATGCTGCTGAGAAATAAAAATGGTTTTAAGTGGGGTTTTTTTTAACACTCTGGGTTTGTTCAAAAAAATTCACCATCCCCTAAATTGTTCGTGGCCAAAAGTGACACTTGCTGTTTCGCTGATTTATTTTTTTTTTACAGTACATCGTGTTGTGCGTTCTGATTGCTGTAGACCATTGTCAATCAATCTAGTCCAGTGTCTCCTGTACAGGAGCGGTCCCTAATAGGCCCACGGACCGGTCCCGGTCCGTGAGTCTTTTGGTACCGTTCCGCGAGAGTTGATCCTCCGGTGTGAAATGTATGGTTGTAGTTGTGTGTCTTATTTTGAAAGAACTATTTACGCGTTACCATAGCGACCAGAGAGCGTTAAGAAGCAGAGAGGAGGATGTCACTGTCATTGTTGCTGGCGCACAGCTCAAGTCACGCTTATTATTATATTTACAAAATACCACAGTTTCTTTTTTTTATTCTTTTGTTGTATTTATCCGCGACACCTTAAAGGTCGTTCCCTGAAAATATTGTCTGACATTAAAGTGGTCTGTGGTGCAAAAAGGTTGGGGACTCCTGCTGTACAGTACAGAATGCGTTTAGCTTGTCGAATTTACATAAATCTTCGATCGCTAGCAGTGTAACTCTGAAGTGCTGCACTGTATGTTTGGAAGTTTTCTCCCAAACAAACACAACAATGCCGACGAAACGTTTTGCACCCTCAAATGCACCTTTAGGTTTCATTCCATAATACTGGACTCATGTTTCTACGAAGGAAAAGTGTGAAAATGTTCATGCCTGTCTGAGAAAAGTGTATAAAGCAAGTAGTGAGGGGTTTTACAGTCTTAACATCTATAATAATTGTAAAAAATAAAGTTGGCTACTTCATGGATTTCACCTACCGCGGGTTATTTTTTGAACGTAACACCAGCGATAAACGAGGGGCTGCTGTATTATTAATAGTAGAGTCTGGGACATCTAATTGATTAACATCAACATTGATTATTATGCACTATTATTTTTGTTCAAGGAGAGCCAAAAATATAAAACTCTCTCTCAGCTTGTTTGTTGCCAAAAATGGCCACTTTTTGTGTATGTTCACAAAATGCTATAAAATGTATATTTCTTAAAACATTTATCTACTTTTGCCGACGTGACTCTTTAAAATAGCACCAGTCCTTTTCATCAAAATCAAAATTGTATCTAAATTTTTTACTCTTTATAGCCAGTTAGGTTATATATTACCTAAAGTCCTAATGTTTTCATGAAACTTCCTTTTTTCCCCCATCTGAGCATCGGGGAAAAGGCTGTCTTGCAATTGTTGAGGTCACTAGTGTGTGCCCAATTTCTTCCGGGATCACTCTCTTTGTAGGTTTTAGTGGACTCCTAGTACTGCGAAGTGGTTTCATGGTACAAAGGGATTGTATTCCAAGATCTGGGAGACTGTAGAAATGAGCAGTGATGCCCTTCCTACCATCTTTCCAGAAAAATAAGTGATCTGGAAGCTGTTAGGCTGACTTACAGCAGCAGCACTTTCTGCACCTGCATAAACTCCAGGACACATTTACTAACGGTGTTTGTTGCTGTATGTGCTGCAGCTTTGAATTTTTTAATAATACATATTTTGTTAATATTTTGGCTATGGTGTCTTGTTTTGAAATGTACAAGAGTAAAAGTGTTTTTAGCAGGTGCTTCAAAGCTAAGTTTGACTGGGAAACTCAAAGCTCAATAGTCTGTATCAACAGAAATTCACTGCAGCCTATGTAATATTTCATGCGTCATAATTTATTCTACTCTATCTTTCAAATACATATTTGTGTGGCAATGTCATGCACAACACACACAACTATTAGATCCTTAAGATCAAACCCGTGTCATTCTTTTGGTCCTCTGCAGTGCAGTAGTCAAAAAAAAGAATAAGTGAAGTGTCCACAGATGGCCAGGATAGAGCCCAGAGTGTTAATGTTTAAAATGTATAAAAATATTATTGATTACAATTCTTTACTGTTAATATCAACAATAAGCTTTTTATTTTGAAAATACAAGTTTAAAAAAAAATGCTGTTACATTTACATTTAATGCTGTTTCACTGTAATCCTTTATTATAAGTATGGACACAGAATAAAGTGAACAACATTTTGAAATAAGTTTAATTGGAATTTTGTACTACGCAAAAAACAAAACAAAAAAACAACAACAACATATTAAACAAACAAACAAACACAGCCAGTGCCTTCATTTGTCCATTACATGTCAAACATAGCACTGACCCTTAGCCCCTGCTCATCAGCACATGCTTTCAAAAAGAGCTCCATGTCCTCTGCAAACTGAAAAACAAAGAGGAACAAGTCCCTTGCTCCAGTGTCTTCTTCCTCTGACATGTCTATTAAGACCCTCTGCTGGTCCCCTTGATTTAAGGACAGATAGTTGGGCATTGTTACATGTCCACAGAAAAGTGCCTTATTTTGGACAACCCACTGCACAGCAGGACGCAGATCTTCAACAACTGCTGGCTCCTGTGTCAGGCAAATGGGGATGAAAACATAGTTATTTCTCTGTTGCAGAACAGTTTTTTAACAGTTATTCAAATTTCACTAACCATGTAATTACACTACTGTTTAAAGTGAATACTGACCTGACTGACTTCCTGGAACTTGCGCTTTTTCAGTCTGAAAATGGGCACGTGTTGTCCTTCAAGCACAGCTTTGGCTTCCTCTCTCCAGTGTGCAAATAGCTTGCCAGAGCTATGAAGAGTAAGGCCACAGTGAGGGCATGTCAATTTCATGGACTTTCCATCAGCTGCAGTTTTATTGAACACAGAGGGTAGAGCATATGAATGTTCTAACAAAGACTCAGAAAATGGTTCAGATACCGAAGACAAAACCTTGGGGGGGGGGAGACGGGTCTCCTCGGAGAGTTCAGCGGGGAGCAGTCCTGATAATGGTGGCTGACTTGGCATTGAAGAATGCTGACAAGACAATAAATGCCTTGCCATATCCCCACGCCGTATGATTGTAATCTTACAGACAGGGCAGTGAAAGTGTCCTGTTGTCCTACAAGGCAGCCTGCACTGGCATATCATTTTATCTGTAAGAGAAAAAAAACAAACAAACAAACAAACAGATGTAATTTAAATGTAGTTGTATAGAATGCAACCAATTTGTCTAACAATCAGATTGTACATGTTAACAAAAACATCCAAGCCAACCTCAATAATGAAAGCAAAATGGTATGGATCACAAAAGTTATGTCTAGGAAAGTGGTGAAAAGTAAATAAAAATATATTTTATAAAAACACTATTTTTGTTGCAGATGAACAGTACAATATCAACAGCAACTTTTAAGTCAACAAAGATACTGCAGACGTGCTTAAAAAAGTGCATATTTATAACTAAAGTATATTTAATACAAACATACCTTTGAAAGGCAAAGCATTTTTTTTTTTGCACACTTAGATGCTCCTCAATCTTTGCCCTGACAGTAGGGCTGAAAGTGGGGCACAGAGGGCAGTGAAAGAGTCCTCTGCAACACGTGTTGCATTCCTGCAATTCTGGCTTTAAGCCCGAATTCCAGATTGATGTGTGCATCTAAAACAGAGAGAGAAACAGATAAACACCATATACACATTTAAGTTAAGGTTTTAGCAGAAATAACAGTTTACAGTTGGCATGTAATAGATTTGGGAAGAAAATTCTTGAAAAAAAAAACCCACAAATATTTTACAAGACACTTTAATTTGTGAGACATGTTTCTATTGACATATAACAGTCAATTGAACAGAGGCTAACTAAAATCTGGGCAATAAAAAAGCTGTACAGAAAAGAATAACGAATAGAAGTATTGATAAATATATAAATCTGTTTGTGACGAAATTTACAGTGTTGACGCTAACCAAAGGTGTCACAAGTACACACGTTCCTTACTACAGTTTAGATACCTCTGTTTAAAAAGCACCGACTCGACTTTTTAGTCAAGTCGAAGTAAGAAGTACAGGGTCTAAAATATAATTTATGTACAAAATTTTGAAGTAATCTTGCGTCCAAAGCACGCGTGCGGGGGGCTGATTTACAAATGTACGGATTACAAAGTACAGATACGCGTGCTACAATGTGAGAAGTAGAAGTATAAAGAAGTATACAGTAGGCACAAAAAAGTACAGCAGTAAAGACACCAGAAAATTCTACTTAAGTACAGTATTGAAGTATTCGTTATTTTGCATCTCTGACGCCAACAATAAATCATACTCTAATGCAAAATGTGGTTTTTGCTTCTTCTTGCCCACAGAAGCCGTTAATCCAGCTCTCTTACTTAAACCAGGCCCAGGAAAAAGCATATTTGTGTGTTTCTCTGCCATGGAGCACGATGAAAAAACATTAAAATAAGGAGGAATGTTGTTGTAACGCTAAATAAGTGGCAACATGATCATTGTAAGAAAACTAGACGATTCCTAGAATTCTGAAATCACTAACGGCAAATTTATTTAAGAAAGACTTAACCAACCTTTGTGATCAACTTGCAAGACTTCCACGGTATCCATGCGTGTTTACGGCTAGTGTGGAGGTCACGTGCTTCCGGCTACTGTGGAGGTCACGTGCTTCCGGCTACTGTGGAGGTCACGTGCTTCCGGCTACTGTGGAGGTCACGTGTTTCCGGTTAGTGTGGAGGTCACGTGTATCCGGTTACTGTGGAGCTCCACAGTGGCTGCAGCCAGACCCTTCTCGTTACTACCACACACCAAATCCAGTTGTTGGTACCTGCTGGCTTGTGTAGCCACTAGGTAACAAAAGCTCAACACTGCCCCTAGCATCCTGGAGCACTTCTGTTGTGTTTTGTACGTGCTTCAGAGTTTGTACGTGCTTTGTCTCTAGCAGCCACCGTAAATATACTTTTAATTATTCACTCCACATAAAATGTAATAAATAAATCATATAATGCAAAACCCAACTATTTACATTTCAACTTTAAACTATTTAAATTTTCAGCTTTTTCCTTTTAAAATAAAATAAAAAAGTGAAACAACACAAAACACTGCAAACCACAACACAATTAAATATAAATTAAAAAATGCAAAACAGAAAGAACATGCATATTCTCTGTCATATGGACCTGCATGAATAAACTTTCTGAATCCTTTATCATTCGCAACTGAAAATAGTTGTGGATGATTGCTATACCTTTCTAATGTGATGTCGTTGTCCCTGGCTCTCTTTCTCTCTCTCTCTCTCCCGCTCTGTTCCTGTGCTACTGAGTGTAACTACTGCCCCTCCCCCCTCTGCCAAGCGCAAAGCACAAGGCTCGCGTGCGGAGTGAAGCGGAAAAAAAGTGCGAGAGAGAGGGTGAGAGACAAGTGAGAGTTTCGTTCGCGACCAACACATCACTACTCATTAAAGCTGGAGTAACTATTGTAGCCAGCTCTTTCAAAAGAAATGCATTGAGGCTATTTCCATTAAAGTAATATGCAGTTTTGTGATAAAGATTTATCATATGACTATAATCTGAAAGAAAACAATTAATATTGACTTCACTCTTTAATAAATAGAAATATAAAAAAAATTGATATTTTCCATAAATAATGATTGCTCATTAACCCAATCATGGGTTAATGATTTTTATTTGTAAGCAGTGTCATAACACTTAAATGGTAAATGGCCTGCATTTGTATAGCGCTTTTCTAGTCCCTAAGGACCCCAAAGCGCTTCACACTACATTCAGTCATTCACCCATTCACACACACACATTCACACACTGGCAAGCTACATTGTAGCCACAGCTGCCCTGGGGCGCACTGACAGAGGCGAGGCTGCCGGACACTGGCGCCCTCTGACCACCACCAGTAGGCAAACATGGGGTTAGTATCTTGCCCAAGGATATTTGGCATGCAGCCAGGAGGCAGCCTGGGATCGAACCACCAACCTTCTGATTAGTGGCTGACCTGCTCTGCCACCTGAGCTACAGTCACTTAAGGTGCATTGTGAAATAACTTTGAGTAAACATGCAGTCGCTTATGGTTGCAGCCACTCACTGAAAAACATGTCTTACACTGCAAATTCAAATAAAGAGGTATTTGCATTATTAGTTTAGTTTCGGTTTTTTTTGTTGTTTAAAGAACAACAATCTTATCCTCAATTGAATTCACTGATTATTTTGGATTTGCCCTGTTATGCCTTACCTAGATGAAGTAAATAATCTGCTTTGAGAATTATCATCTAATTTAAAAGCCTGAACAAATAAAATGGTCTTTATATTCCCGATACATTGATAAACCACAACACATAAACCGTCTGCCTTGTACTGTGCAGGTCTTACTGCATTTGTGGATGCGGCCACCAGAACAGGCCGGGTTGGATGGGATATTTGGGGCTGCTGCTGTCCAGGTGGCTCCTTCTGGCCACCTGGAAAATGTAAGCCTCACATCCACTAATTGAACATTGTTTTTGGACGGATATGAAATATCTTTCCAAATGCTGAACTACGTCGATCAGGTGGCTGTTAACTTTGTCTGTTGTGAGTCAGTTTGCCAGCAGATCTGCCAGGTTTTTGCTGCAGCAAAAACAACTCTGAAAAAGGTATTATAGTCATGTTGCCCTCTCTAGATCTCTGTTTACTCTCATGTTAGGTTCACATCTACCCCTTTGTAAGGAATGTTCACCTATTTGTCTTACCCAAATGGAAATCTTCCCATGGCAAAACTGTGTGGCCAAAATGCATAAAAGAGATGTGATGGCATGTGGCTTTAATGCACTCCTAACCCTACCCCTATTCTTAAGTGGTCCTCCAGCAACCTGGATGTTAAAAGGTTAAATACTAACCTTTAAACATTAACTAAAGAGCCGATTATCATTTGTAATTTGGCATCACAGGCTTTGTCTTTTGGCTTTCAAGAAGAAGATGGTTTTAAGATGGTCTTACAGCAGACTTTACTATAGTAGAAACTAGACTAAATTATAGAAATTTGACTTAGTGAAGTAATGGGAAGTCATTGAAAAGTCATTACAGTTTACACAGTGGGATCACTAAATGATGAAAGATGATTATCTATATGTTTGCAGAGGAGCACTGTTTCATTATTCATGTTGTACAGGAGGAGTTTTTAGTCTCTTGGTATGCTGCGCAGAGATAAAGCAGAGTTTTAAATGGGCCAATTGCCACGGCTCTCTCAGAAATACACACACCAGACAAAACACACACGCTCACAGACTCCAGTCCAACATCAACACCTTGGTACGTCTCAGCGATGGTAGATGAGTGGAGGGGAACGGCTCAGATGGGAAAGCAATGGTGAGTTACGACCATTTTTAGATCAGGAAGCGTGGTGGGGGTACCAGTGGTGCAAACACACATACACAAACCACAAGCACACACTGACACTACACGGATCCAGTATACACAGAGTGTCCCTTAACTAGCAGCACACTGAGACATCTCTGCTTTCTGCTGATAGAATTTTTTCGTGCATTCAGACCAGCGCAAACACACACCGAGCTTTCTGAGAATAGAAACTGTTTTAATCAAGGTTTTGGAGCATCCTCGGCTCTGTTATTAGAGCAAATTACCTCCTGGACTACTTACATGAGGAGCACACTTGCACACTCAGATGCTCACACAGATACACTTAAACACACTTTCACATCTGCACACATTCACACAAATTAACCGGTTGGATCAGCAAAGGGACACGGCCACCCGTGAGTGGGTTTTTTTTCCACAGAAGAAGCCTGTTTACACTGCAATGGAAGAACACAAGAACAGTCATGGATGATGGATTGCAACCTGGTGTTCTCCGTCTGTCTTACTTTCTATTTCTTTATCTGTCTCTCTCTCTCTCTCACACACACACACACACACACACACACACACACACACACACACACACACACACACACACACACACACACACACACACACACACACAGAATCAGCAAATCTCTTTGTGTGGAGGATGATACTAATATAGTACACACTGGTGACACACAGAGGCTAGCATTCACTTGACTGATCCTTCCCCTGAAGCAGCATTCTGATGACACTGGTTAATTCATCATGAAAGATGCTCACCACTGAGGAGCATGCTGTAGTGTTTCTGGCTTTGGGAGCACTTCTAATGGAGTTTTCAGACAATAATATGACAGATCATCTAAGAAGTTTGTGCTTTACTTATGCTGAGTGAAATAAATTGTGTTACCTTGCATTAAGTAGCAGATTTGTCTGTCAGTGTGCTGAACCAAGAACATCTATGTATTCATCTTTTTAGCCAAGCTTACTAGTGTTAGTTGATAACTTAGCTATCGGTCCTCTCATCCAGATATGATCACTTTTACCTATGCTTACATCTGTCAAACCTGTCCTTTATATACAATTCAATTAAATTCAATGTATATAGCATCAAATCAGAAGAAGAGTCACCTCAAAGTGCTTTATATTTTAAGGTAAAAACCCTATAATAATACCAAGAAAGCCCTAACAATAAGCACGCACTTGGCAACAATGGGAAGGAAAAACTCAATTTTAGCAATGGCAAGACAGTAACAATCCATCCATCCATTCGCTTCCGCTTATCCTTTTCAGGGTCGCGGGGGGCGCTGGAACCTATCCCAACTGTCATAGGGCGAGAGGTGGGGTACACCCTGGACAGGTCGCCAGTCTGTTGCAGGGCTAACACACAGGGACAGACAACCATTCACACTCACATTCACTCGCACAGTCACACCTAGTGACAATTTGGATTATCCAATTAACCTATCCCCACAAGCTGCATGTCTTTGGACGGTGGGAGGAAGCCGGAGTACCCGGAGAGAACCCACGCAAACACGGGGAGAACATGCAAACTCCACACAGAAAGACCAGTAACAGTAACAATCGAATCAAATAAAAATAGAGCATGCATCATGCATCTAAGAAAATAGAGCATGCATCTTTTCGTGTGTCATCTGTGCTGCCTCCTGCATGTCCAACCCAGGCAGCGTCCTTGACTAAAACAACTGGAGTATTTCTAATGAATGTGTCTGAAGTGGAGTACCTCCTGCTGGTCGCCACATATGAGAAAGGACAACCCCCAGCCCGATTCTTCATCATTTTCTGAAGATTGTGTGAGAAAACAGAATAAATAAAGCAGGTATTCTTGATCAAACTGCTGCAAAGAAACAACTACAGAGGGGACCAATGAGTAGCTGCTTGGACTGACTCATCCAAGACTGGGCTTCATACAGAAATCTGGACTTTAGTCCAGACCACCATGGCCATAACAACATTCTTCAGTGACACGCCATTGCATCTGATTTGAACTGAGTGGGTCCATCATTTCTGCAGAACAATGAGCCAAAACACACCACCACACTCCTTTAGCCAGTTTGACCAAGACGAGAGTGATCAAGGAGACGATCTAGTTGCCACTATTACTCAGCTTCACCCCAACTAAAAAGGTCTGAGGTAAGCTGAACCTCAGATGGAACAGAAAGCTACCAACAAGTGCTCAACATGTGTGGGGAGTCCTTTCGGATTGTTAGACAGGCTCGTGATGATCTTATGAAACCAATTCAAAGAATGTCAAAAGTGTTTATTCAAAGCAAAAAGTGGCCACTTCAGTTTCAAACTGGCACTTACTTTGAAGATTGCAAAATGTAAATCATACTGTGCTTTATTTAGTTTGTTTCTAGGGCTTTCTGTCCCTCTCCATGCTGCTGCTTGCTCCAAGAAGCATTAGCGCTAAGCCACCGAAGACTCCAGCACCTTCTAGCTCACAATAAGCTTGTCAAATGAAGAACGTATTCCCAGTTTTCCCAGCAGTCAACAGTCGATTAAAATTCTGATTTCCTGCAGCTGTGATTTAGTTTACCGAATATCCCTCAGACCTGACAATTTCAAAACAACGATGAGATGAGAACTTGATTACAGCAGTTCAAAGCTTCAGAGTTCTCTATAATTCTCAGGAAAGACTGCAGAAACAAACATCTCAGATGTGCTTGGAGAGCAGTCGCTCTGATTGCTGAGCTTTCAAGTGTGATGAGTTGTTTCTTTTGATTTTTGATTAACACTACCTAGCTTACTTTATATCCCAACTTTATGTACTGAAATTGCTGGTGTGTAATATTAGAATAAAGGCTAAAAGCAATAAAAAGCCCAGTGCTGGAGACAAAAAGAATAAAAAAAGATCACTCGAGAGTCAAAAACAGTTAAAAGACAAATGTATATGTGCAATCAAAACAGAACCGCAATCCCATTATAGAGCAAGCGGGCCACATTTATCCAGATAATTGCTCCTGAAGCAAACAGTCCAATGTGGGACATACAAGATCACAGGCCAATTCTATTTTAATCCTGACTAAACACAGCAGAGGCAGACCCTTACTCAATCTGCCACAGCATCCTTCATCTTCAGGTTCAAGTCCGTGGGACAGACGGGCTCTTTCATTATTCCATAATGGGTTCCTTGAGAAGAGAGCAGGCACAAAGACACATTTTTCCTCATTCAGCTTTGACATTAAAGAGTGATTTTCATTGAGGTTTGTGGAAAGATAAGCAAGTGCAGACAGTCCTTAGAGATATAGTTATACCAACCATTAATAACAAGTGGACAGGTCAGGAAAGTAAGAGCCATATTCCTTTAAAACAATCTGGTTCCAAATACTGAAAACATTTTAACTGATACTTTCAGCAAGCAGTATTTAAGAGCACATTTTTCAGTTTTATGAACCCTGAAGTGTTCTAGTTGGATTTATGTAATCTTCATGCTGTAGTCCACGTGTTCTGTTCTGGCTGATCGAGTTAAATTCCGAGAAAGGTTATAATATGTATCAAGCTGGACCGTTCGACAGCCGACAGAGAGGTCGACAGCCTGAATTTGTGAGTCAAATTTCACTCAGTGTTGAACTAATCATAGAACTGATGTAGATTTGCAACTTTTAAGCAGCATTTTTGCCAAGATCAAGTCAGACTGCGCTCTAATGTACCGTGGTGTGAAAAAGAATTCCTGTTTTTTGTGTGTTTGTGACACTTAAAATACAGTGTCCACCCTTAGCAGCAACAACTGCAATCAAGTGTTTGCAAAGAATCATTCTTTTGTGTAATTTCTCATAATTTCTCATAATAATTCTCATGTTTTAGCTCCCTTTAAGCTGCCTTTCTTCTGATTGTCGGCCCCCGTTCAAAAACTGTAGGTGGGCAGATGACTATAACAGGGATACCCTTTCTCATTACATCATACAAAGCCAAGAGTAGAGTAGCGCAGTCTGACACTGATTATTAGCGTATACACTGACCTCACAATTTGACATTTTGGCCATGTTTATATATGTTTAAATGAGCATCCAGCATCAAAACAATCTATTTCTGACAGAAAATACGAAAAAGGCATAACAGGATACTTTTAATACTGTTACAGGTCCAGGACCGTAAATTTCATCATAATGTAAATCCTTCGAAAAGAAGTGACTGTGCAGTGCTTGGTAATGTTTAAGCTGAGCTGCTTGAGCTCCGTACTCTGTCAACCTGGAAACACTCCCGTCATTGAACAAGCTCCACTAATCCCTTACCACAGCATAAGGGTGAGAGACACTCAATCTGTGTGTGTGTGTGTGTGTGTGTGTGTGTGTGTGTGTGTGTGTGTGTGTGTGTGTGTGTGTGTGTGTGTGTGTCAGAGAGAGAGAGAGAATGTGTGCCCCTGCCTGAGGACCATTGGGATTTCCCTTTTTAATTAATTCAGGATTTGTTTGGGGCACAGAGGTCAGAAATGGAGATGGAGGCAGAGACATTTTCTCATGTAAAACCACAAGGTAGGTGTGTGTGTGTGTGTGTGTGTGTGTGTGTGTGTGTGTGTGTGTGTGTGTGTGTGTGTGTGTGTGTGTGTGTGTGTGTGTGTGTGTGTGTGTGTGCAAACATAAAGAGGGGAAAAGTCATAGAGGGAATAACAAATGAAGAGCAAAGAAAGACAAAGAAACAATTAGATCTGTAAGATTCCCCCCGACCTCCAATTAAGGACGGTTGGACCAAAACATTGTGATTTAATAAAATAATAGAGCGACAGTATGCAGAGGTTATAATTTATTTAAAAAGTAATAATAATTCTTACTTGTTGTTCATTAGGGTGTGCAGACTTGTTCCAGTTCTAAGTGCAAAGTTCGAAATTATAGTTTATCATAACCATACACAAGGACAATTATTTGGCTCAGTGTCACAATAACAGGTGCGGTCCATTTTCGTTCTGTTTGTTGATGACTTTGATGACCACAGACACACCCCAGGCTACTGACGATGAAGAGATTAACACATTTAACACAACACTTGAGGAGGCCGAACTCAAACAGAAAAACTCACATGAGACACAGACCTTCAAAGTAAAACAGGAAGTAGCACAGATGCAGACTTGACTAGGGGAGACAGAGCAACTAAGAAACACAGAGACAAACCATAAAGCAGAGGACTCTAAGAACCAAAATACACAGAGGGAAATACTAAGCATGGAACACAAGAAACTAGACTCAAGGGAGTAACAAAAGACCAACCATGAGAACATAATTCACAATACAGAGTGACAGAAAACACAAGAAACTCAAAACATGCAAAGACACTGACCAAGAAACACAGACTTACACAGAAGAGAGGGGGCACAGAGAAACATGAAGGGCAAGGGGTCAAAACTAGAAACCATAGAATAAATCACACGAGTACAAAATACAAGAATCACAAAGAACTAAAAACGCTGGGTCAGGAGACCCAGGATCCTGACACCTCCTCCACCACGCACTGTGGCTTGCACACACTCCCACTGTCTTCAGTGATTTTGCCTTTCTCCAATTCCTATCCCCCAAAGGGAACTGTGTGGATCAGACCCCCCACATCTGAGAAATACCCCCTGCCTGGCTGTGACTTCTGACCAGTTTAGGAGAAAGCAAGAGAAACTACACCAGAGCAAAGCCGCTGCCCTGCTGGCATCAGCCCCATGTTTCTGAGGACGTGTGAAATTGAAGACGTCAAACTCCCATTTGAAGGCAGGAGGGGTGGGTGGTGGTGTAAGTGAGTGGTTCCTGAATGGTGTACCAGGAGGATTTTATATTAGCTATACTACAGCCTGTTCAAAACACTTATGAGTATATGTTTCTTTGTGTTTTCAGTACATGTCACATTTTAATTTAATTGTACTTTTAAGGAGGTTTTTTTTTTTTTTTTTTTTTTTTTCTTATCAATGAATACGATTTTTATGGCCTGAAATATTCTCTGAAAGCCCCCCAAAAAAGAAAAAAGAAAAACATCAAGGGGAACCCTCCAAATGACGGGAATAATAGAGTTTAAAAAGTTGGCAAGCCTCCCTGTAAAGCCAGAAAATGAAGTAATAAATCATTTAAATTTTAAGTTTGTTTTATTTTATTTCTTTAATTTTAAAAATGAAATTTTGGTTAATGTTGTGGCACATGGACAGTGGAAGACCTCTCTGCATTGAATCATACTTGTTGTTAATCTCTGGCTCTCTTCCACAGCATGTCTTCATCCTGTCTTCCTTCTCTCACCCCAACCGGTCGCAGCAGATGGCCCCGCCCCTCCCTGAGCCTGTTCTGTCGGAGGTTTCTTCCTGTTCAAAGGGAGTTTTTCCTTCCCACTGTCGCCAAAGTGCTTGCTCATAGGGGGTTATTGTTGGGTTTTTCTCTGTATGTATTATTGTAGGCTCTACCTTACATTGCAAATACATTTTTTTACATGTTACATTTCATTACACATGATCAAGTCAATGTGTTTAACACAGACACACACAAAGAAGCTAAATGCTGGTTTAGTTCAATGACTCCCACTTCTTTAAAGATCTGTCTGCTTGAGGAATCTCAAAAACAAACACTGATTTCAGAGTGATGCTCACGCTTACTGTCACAGTTCTGGGTCGGTTCGACCCAGTATTTTGAGTTCTGATGTTTTGGTTTATTTTTGAATGTTTGTTGTGTTTTTCGGGTGCTATGATCATTATTATTATTATTCCATGTTTCTGTTTATTCGTGTTTCAGGATTTGTGTCTCATGTTTAGCATTGAGTTCGATGTGTTATATTCTGTCTGCCTCTCAGTGTCGTGTCTGCGACTTTGTGTAGTGTTTTCTTGTTTCCTGTTTTATTGTGAAGGTCTGCGTCTCATGTGAGTGTGTTTAGGTTACCTCCCTTGTCTCGTCTAGTTAATTACTCCCAGCTGTGTCCCCCACCGGTGTGTAATCTCCCTGTGTTTCTCTGAGTGTATTTAAGTTGTATCTTCTGTCATTGTAGTTGCTGGTCCATCTGTGTGTCCACCATGCTCCATCTGTGTGTTCTACCTGCTGTCAACCATCATTTGCCTCCGTCCATCCTCCTTCATGTTCATGTCCTGGTTTGTGTTCAGTAGTTTAGATAGTCTTCTGTCCCGTTTGCCGTTTCTCTTTTTGCATTTTGTGTTCAATAAACTACCTCACCTTCACGAGTGCCTGCGACTCGATCCTCCTTTAATATTTCCACATGGCTCATCTCACTCGCCGTGACAGTTACACAGGCAGAGACTAGCAGCGATGCTGTGGACAATGACGTGTGAAACAACCTTTAGCAGGTAGAGAGCAGGTCTCAGGTTAAACTTACTTCTGTTTTGAGGTGAGGGATTAAAATGACAGTGAACATGATTAAAGGAAATCGCAACTTATTTCATGGGAGATAAGATGACAGCCTACATCCATGTGCATTTTTGTCATGGTTGACATGACACTGAGTTGTTTGTCAGCATCATGTAGAGGATAAGTTTGTCTTAAATTGTTTTTTTTTTTATTAAAACCTGGTTACTTTTGCAATTCCCACAATTCCCTGTCAGCACCTATTTCTGATTGAAACACTTTGTGTGGCATGCACAGAGCTCATGCCGCACACTGTTGGTGCACACACACACACTCACACACTCACACACTGTCTCTTTCCTGATATTCCAATAACTCATAGGGAGTAGCAGAATGTTATTATAGCCTGGAGGGCTTTCTCTCGTCAAAATGGCCTCTGGGTACACACATGTTTTTTGAGGTTTGGGTTTGTGTGCGTGTTTGTGTGCGTGTTTGTGTGCGCGCGGGCCTCATTCTCATGTAACATTTCTTAGACTAACATGAGTCAGTGCGTAAGAATTTCAAAAGTCTTTATGAGTGTTTGAGATTCATTTGGTCATTGATGCAGAGTGTGAGAAATGAGTGTGTGACTGTGACGGCTGTGTCGGAACAGTTTAAATGATTTAAAAGACATGTATGAAATATGGGAGGTGGCAAATGCGATTTCTCATCTCGTGACCAGGCCCTCCTGGCTGCAAAGTTTTTCTATGATTGTACCCGCGAGCCAAAAGTAAAAAAAAAAAAAAAAAAAAGCAGTACATTAAGTCGTGACTGAGAATAATGTCAGAGCAGTTATGAGACCCGGCTCACAGCGCTTCACATTGAGATGTTTTGAATTTAACCTGCAGGTGCGTGTGTGCATGCATGCATGTGTGTGGTTGACAGGAATGTGCTGGGTGCTGTAATTGAGAGATAAGATCGCAGCAGAAGGCTCGAGTGCCGACAGACACACAGAGAGGTGATGAGACCGAGAAAGACAATCCTCAGTCGAACTCCTTCATTTCCAGTAGCTGCATCTGTCAGGTGTGCTCCCACTGACCCACTACCAGCTCCTGAGCACCGTTCGAAGTCGTAAAATATCCATGATGGCATTTTGGCCATTTCTATCATTACCCATCACGAAAGTGCATGTCCATAACTTAAACCTTTAACAGCTGTGTGTGTCTAACGGTTTTCCCTATCTTGGTGGGGACCAAAATCCAGGTCCCAACAAGTTTGAAGGCATTTTTCACACTCAAAATGTGGTTTTAGTGTCAGGGTTACAATTGGGTAATGGTTAGGTTTAGGGAAAGTGTTAGGCATTCATTTTTTATGGTTAGGGTAAGCGGCTAGGAAAGCATTATGTCAATGAGATGTCCTCACTACGATAGCAAAACCTGACATGTGTGTGTGCATTCAAATCTTGATATATGTCACTTTCCCCTGTTCCACAGAGCCATGTCATTCACATAATTCATAGAGGGACTGTGGGAACGTAACATAAGCAGAGTCTATGGAGACACGCACATGCAGTCATATGTACACCCATATCAATGATGCTACATTGATTCAGTGCTGACTGGTGAAGAGTAAGCTTAAACAGGAAAGAAAGTGCTGGCTCTTCTATAGAGAGACGTAACCAATCAAAAGGTACCTGTGAAAAGCACTGACAGTGGCTGCAGTGGGCAGCTTTAATGGTTTTAATGCTTCTAGTACATGTTGCTGGTTTTACTGTATATATCGACAGTCGTCTAAACACCGAGCATGTCGTGATATATGTAACAAACAAAACATTTTTCAAATGTGAACTTGTCGGTAAATGTATTCACAAAAGTGTCACAAAAATTCAACAAAAGTGTTGCATTTCTGAGAAACATTTGTCCTCAAGAAATAGTAAATAGTATTATTTTACTGTTTCCATATCATTTTATATTTAGTGCTGGTTCTGAGCTATCAGCGCACTGATTCTCTCTGCTCACCCACCTTGGTCTCACGGAGGTTTGTGAAGGCGTAACCCTAAGCATTTGTAATGTATTTTAAAATGATACGAGAAAAACTGTGACAAAAAAGTGGAAAGTCTGTCGACTTTGTGACGACCAACCTCCAAACGGACTTTTACTTGCTTTTTGTCAGGACACATGCAAGTGGACTGATGGAAAAATCATATTCAGAAACAAGAGACAATATCATATATATGATGCTGACTTTAGTAATTCCATGAGTTAGAATGACATCATCACTAGTGTTAGAAAGTTGCTCAGTTATCTGCAACATGTTGTGCATGCACATACCCAACACACAACCGTGCTGGGTACTTACGCTCATTACCTAATTCCCCGATTAACAAACCAGGTGATGTTTTCCTATATTACACTCCATTAGCACACACTGTAGTGCATTCTGACTGACACACACACTGCACAAATATAGATTATTCTTTCCCTGTAAACAGTTCCATCAAATAAATGACTGTATTAATGAAAACACATACTTATAGGCTTTAAACTTCAGGGAAGGCTCAGAGCAGGTATTTTGTCTGTTGGGTAGGTACACTTAATTTCAGGATTTGGATTTTTTTTTGGACAGTTTTTCACTTCATTGTTGCCAGCATAGCAACTCTGTGGCTAGATTTAATAACTTTTCTTGCAAGGAATGCATGAACAGCAGACTACAGCTTCCTGAACAAGAGTTTTGTTCTCTCTGCTTGGACACTGAAGCCGACTTCTCTTTCTCTCTTTGTCCTATTCAATTAGTGAGAAAATAACAAGCCACACCAAGACTATACATGGTAGGAGACACTCTATACACACCCAAATGGGAAAATTGTTGGAGATACAATTCATCCAAGGAGAAGACAAATCCCCATTACTATATTTCATGTTTCATATGAAATTTGGTAATACGTTAAACCCACATTTGTGTATCTTGTCTGTTGCAAACTGTTTTGCTCTCGAAGCACATAAAATCATTTTCTCACAGCAAAAATCACCATCCGTGACTTGTGTAATTCTTGGTTCATTTCTGCGGTGAAGACGTCAAAGACACTCTGAACTTCTCTGTGTCATTTCCACAAGCCTTCAAAAAGTTTGGCGTGTTACACTGGGCCAAAGAAACCCTTTTATAGCTGACTGACTTTAAAAGACGTGCGTCAAATGAACTGGAAAGATCAAGGTTACAAACAATCCACCACCCTCTGCGGGTGTGGATGTGGGAAATATGTAACTGTTATGTCCTCAAACAAAGCCTTCATTTTAATCTTTATGGATACATTGGTGTATATTTCCGAATCATTAGCAGAATCACGATATTTACATCAACTAATTATTTTTCTTGGACAATAAATTCAGAATAAAATAAATAAATGGACAGATCACCTGGCTTCAGACTGCAGACATGCACTTAAAAGGTCTGTTAAGGAACTCAAGTTTCATTTGATCAAACAAATGTGGTTTTTTTGTTTTTTTTAACTCATTGATATTGAACACGGTCGATTTTCTGGAATCTATGAAAATTAGGAGAAAGGAAGAATTCTGGGAAGGGTAAATACATTCACACGCTCATTTCATTGAGCAGTTCCACCCAAGGCACTCGTGTGTAGATGACAAAAGCGGATGTGTGAATGGGAGTAATGATTTTCCAAATGGTCGGTGTAGATATGAGATGTAATTCATTACGGGATACACGAGGGAAGACTTGAGGTGGGTTTGCGGTTGAGCTGCATCCAAGCACACTTCTCTCTCTTATTGGACTTGCTATAGTGTGTGCATGTGTGTGTGTGCGTGCACGTGTGTGTGTTTACGTAAATGTCCAGAGGGGCTGTTGTAGTTAATATGTCCAGGGTCAGGGCGATGGTGGGTTATGAAACTTAATTCTCCTCGTAAACTGTCTCATTTCCACCGTAACTTGCACGGGCATTGAAGGAGGATGGTGGGAGAAAGTGAGTGAGCAGAGGAGGAATAAGGATGGAGGGAAAGGAACAAAAGACAGAATGAGGTAAGAAGGGAAAGAGGGAGGGGAGAGGAGAAGATTTAACAAAGAAGCAAGGAAACACCTAAGAAAGAAGATAAGGACGCTGAGATTGAAAGGGAAAAAAGAAACGGAAGTGAGTAAAAGGAAAATGGGAAAGACTGAGAAATGAAAGGGAAGGGAATAAGGGCGGGGTGATCAGGTTGGACTGACAACTGTGTGAACTCCAAATGAACTATTGCACACTATTACTAATGATAATGATTATTACTGGGAAAATGACTAAAACACTTTAAATAATGGTGGAAAAGTTTTATTTATGTATTTTAGAACCAGACAGCAGCAGGGCAGAAAGATAATTGAAGAATAGAAAAGAAGAGAGGGAGGGGAAAAGGAGCCTAAATCAAATGAGAATAAGGGTAGAAACAAGAATTAAAGAAGAAACTATAAAATAAAGCTCTAGTCACACCATACTGAATAAGGAAAGGATGATGTACGAAAAAAGAACATATAGGAACAAACATGCAACTAAAGCGATCATCAAGGACGCGAGAAAGGAAATGGAAGACAAGAAACAAGGAAAAACCTGAGATGTAGTAAAGATAGAAGCTGAAAATGAAAAAGGCAGAAAAGGTAGCAAGTGGGTGAATAAAGAAGGAGGAATCATATGTGATGGATGGAGGAATGCCAGCGTTAATCCGTGTGTGAGAGCTGTGGCTCAGTGTCAGGTATCTGCCTGTGAATGGGCCTGTGTCACTGCGGTATCACCACAACCGGGCCGGGACGCAGTGAACGAATTGCAAAAGGAAGAAATGTGTTTATAGGTATAACAGAAGCAAGCAATCAAAGCAAGAAACTGATGCAAATAAGAAGGTGTGAAAAAAGCAGAAATAATGTTGGCCTGCGAGGCTGTCTGTCGCTCATCGCAGGGCTTCTGTGTCCTGAACACGAGCCAGTTTATGGATTTGTTTCTTTCCTGCGTCTCTCCGACTCTGATTCAGGCTGTTCAGGACATTTTTCTGCCTGGGGATTGTTGTGGCAATACCACAGCTGCACCAAAGTCACACAAACACATTTGGCTGCACAACAAAGTGTTGTTTAATTATTAGCATGACTGGAAAACTGGCTAAGAGACTTGATGACTTGTTTTGGTGAGTCCCCTTAGAGTCAGTTCTGTAAAGTTCTAGTGTCTTTCAGCTCACTGCTTTGCAACAGTACGTCTTAAACGTCCAAACCGCTATAATAGATTTCAATTGTTCCAGATTCCTGAGAATTCTGAAAGAAAAGCTGATTTTTTTAAAAACATTCAGCATGTAAAATATCAGTTATAAAATACTTTTAACACATCACATGTCACTCTTAAATTATATATGATTTAAGATTTTTGTCATAGATGTCTCATTGTCTCTTTCTCCTCATCTTCTTCATCTGCACCTCCACCTCTCCACCTCATCCTCTTCCTGCTCCCTTCAAGCCTCAACTCCTAACTGAAGTCAGGGCTCTAACACATGGCAAAGTGCGTAAACATGCTTATTTATTCCCCATATTGTCGCAATTACCAATTTTCAGCAGATCAGACATGTCCCCCCCGTTTCCAGACAGCGGACAAGAGCCGACTCGAAAAACAACAGCTGGTTATAAGCAGTATGCCAGCTAATGTTAGGATTAAGTGTCCTAAAATCATTGCTTCCCTCTGATAAACAGTTTGATTACACTCTCACATCATATCAGAATTTAATCGCTAAGTGTTTGACAACATTAGATCAATTTCAAAAAACATTTTAGTAATGATAGCTGAAAGTTCTGGAAATCCACAACAACTTATCTCAGCATTGCCGTCAGACAGAAGTGAGCTTCACCGACTCGACTTGTATAAGATTCCTGTCACAAAGTTTTACAGCCTTCTCCATATTAAAATAGTTGAGGACACTTCACACCCAGCATTGTGAGGTAAACAGTGATCTGACAGCTTACACTCATTAGATCAATGCAGAGCGTTTGAGGTCATTCCTAATGGTGCACAGATAGTGTTCACTCTTTTTTTTTTTTTTTTTTGGAAGTGACATCAGAAACAGCAGCATGTGACATCACGTGATGGCGGAGCTTCAGTTCATCCTTTGTCATCCTTTTCTTTTTTTCTTTTTTTTTTAATAGGACAGGGGGAAAGAATGAAAGAAAGAGGGGGAGAGGAAGAAAGAAAACCAAAGGGGAGAAGAGACGGTGAGAAGGGGGGGAAGAGAGAAAAAAAAACAAAAAAAAAAACTCCTGGGTCACCTGTATGGAGAGAAAGAAAAACAAAAAAAAAACAGGGGAGACAGCAAACAACAAAGAGCAACATAATAAAAAAGAAAATAAAAAAAAGCACCATCACAATAAACTAGCTAGTCATAGATATCAATAGTTACTAAATAATAAACGATATTGTGCAGCACACAAGATAGACAGCGCACAGTGTGCTTTGAGGTAGCAGCCAAGAAAGCTTTAGTCCGCATCTGTGAATACCCATGTGTACACCTGTGTGCATACCTGTGTGGATCAGCATGCTTGCATTCCAAAGGTTTCTCCATGTAATGATCTGCTAGAGAGTGTGGGGAGCCACAGCCCTGTCCTCTATGGTATCAAGCAGGTATGGAGGAGATCAAAACTCCAGACATCCAGAGGCCCCCAGAACACAAGAGACCAAGGAAGACCAACAGAGGGGCAGCCGCGCCACTGTCCCAGTAAGAGCTAAGGAGAGTCCCAGATGAGAGCTCATTCAGCAGCCGCGGAGCAGAAGCCAGGGGGAGTTGCAGTGACGCGCCCGTGAGCTCCGCCGGCAGCCAGCTGTGCCTGAGTGACCGAGCCCCAGGCCGAGAGGCCGGGGGCACCCCACCTCCAAAGTGGCCCCAATAAGCGGCCGCCAAGGAGTGAGCCGGTGTGTACCCGGACGCCCACCCCCAGATACAAAGAACCACCAACGCACCGATACCTGAGGGAGTCCGCCACCGGCAGGGGAAGTGGTGGTGGGTGGAGATAGGCCTCCAAACCTTGGAGGGCCCGAGATGTCCCCAGAGAGGTGGCGTCTGATACCCAACCTGACATATAGACACAGACATACAGGCACACACAGACACAAACATCCATTCCCACCCTCATGCTCTCATATGTACTTCACACTCAACCGACGTGGAGACAGACATAAAGGGACGCTGTATACACGATAGTGATTAGTGTTCACTCTAATCACATAGCATTACCTAGGAAAATCATCTCTATTGATTATATAATCATATCTATCTAATAGACTCCAGTTTGTTCATGTAAATCGAGCGTTCTCTTCACACACTGAGGTTAATTATGGAGTTCCACAGGGTTCCGTGCTAAGAACACTTCTGTTTATATTATGCGTGCTTCCTTTACTCAGTATCATCAGAAGGCATAGCATACATTTTCACTGCTATGCAGATGACACCCAACTTTATCTATCTGGGAAGCCAGATAACACACACCAATTAGTTAAACTGCAGGAACGTCTTAAAGATATAAAGACCTGGATGACCTCTAACTTTCTGCTTCTAGGTTTGATTTGAAAAATCTTTTAATGCTCCGCCGGGCCTTCACTGCAGGAAATGCATGCTCAGTTGGGTTAAGATCAGGTGACTGACTTGGCCATTCAAGCATATTCACCTTCTTAGCTTTAATAAACTCCTGAGTTGCTTTGGCTGTATGTTTTGGGTCATTGTCTATCTGTATTATGTATTATTTCCCCCCCAATAAATTTGACTGCATGTAGCTTGGCTGCCTCTGTCCTGTGTCACATCATCAGTAAACACTTTGTCCCAGTGCCACTGGTGTCCCAAGCCTTCACACCGCCTCCACCGTGTTTTACAGATGACGTGGTATGCTTTGGACCATGAGCTGTTCCACGCCTTCTCCACACTTTTTTTCTTGCCATCATTCTGGTAGAGGTTTATCTTGGTTTCATCAGTCCAGCGAATGTTTTTCCAGAACTGTGTCCAGCCTTTTTATTTTTGAGGCTAATGAGTGACTTGCATCTTACTGTGAACCCCCTGTATTTACTTTGGTAGAC
This sequence comes from Maylandia zebra, assembly GCF_041146795.1. Classification (NCBI taxonomy): domain Eukaryota; kingdom Metazoa; phylum Chordata; class Actinopteri; order Cichliformes; family Cichlidae; genus Maylandia; species Maylandia zebra. Next base: position 8,935,001 of record NC_135171.1, on the reverse strand, counting down.
TTGGATATTGTTACGCCTACCTAGCTGAAACTCCTAAACCCTTAATTGAATTTAAATGCGTATACCCTCAACTGAAAGCTGGGACTCTACACATTGTGTTTATGTCCATTATATAACTATAGTTAGAATATGTTTCCGTAAACAGGTAAAAAACAAAACTAGTGTCAGTGTCAAATATATGTGGACCGAACTGCATCTTCTCTTCCTGCTGGAGAGATCATCCAGTGTAATTTCTGCCTTTGTCAAAGTGTTTGGTGACCTAAGTAAAACTGATATGATTATCCTACAGGCTGCAAAACAGAAATGGACGTAACTAATTCCAGGTGAATTTAGTGTAAATTTACTTTGATCATTTTAACAGAGCTCATAAACATTATTTATCCACATTTTTGAATATAAATGAAAATTTTATCTTATTTAATTTTTACTTGTCAGTTATGTTGATGTTTGCTGGATAGTACATTTATAGAATTTCGTGTAAAGGATACTCAACTATAGGAGCTAATAAAGGAAGCAGTTTCCTTAGTATGCAGAGAATTTTGAGCAGCTCTTAATATGGCACCAACATATTTTTGGTCACTTTACTCTCGAACCTCCCTAAACAAAACTGACTTTTCAACCCTGAGTGTATGTTTGGGGGTGAAATGGGTTGTCATTGGGGATGTACTCTCTACAGTACTGTCATTGTCCCTCTCACAAAGTACTTATTTGTGCCCTGGTTGTGGTTTGTACCTTATAGACATCAGTAAAGCACCTCTGTTGACAATTTGGTACTGTAATGTAACAAACACAGTCATTTTACATAGGGTGAAAAACTGGGCACTCGTTTCATCATTTTATCCATTCACATGTGGAAATGATTGGTGATTTGTGTAGCACCTTCTCTGCTCACCTTCACCTTCTCTTACGATCAAATGTGTATCTATCTGTGAACTATACTTACCATACTGCCATATGGTAACGCTCCCGTCTGTACTACCATGGTCTACATATACAAGACAGAACAAAACTTGTGAGAATGCAAATTCTTTTCTTTTAACGTATATAGATTTAACTAGATGTTCAATAATTAGCCTTATGGTTTACATTTCTATAGATCATACCCATAAGATCCGTTCTTACGGGTATGTAGAAATTATATCATTTTATGTAGAAATTATATCATTTTAAACCACTGTGGACATCAGGACCAGCAGTAAACTGGTAAGATTAAGGGTTAAGTGCTGGGTCTGGATAAGGCACTGGGGGTGACAATGAAAAACTGGCTGTCCAGTCACAGAGTGAATAGTTTAATCTATTCATATTTATTCAGTTCAATTCAGTTCAGATTTATTTATATAGCACCAAATTACAACAACAGTCACATAAAGACATTTTTTATTGTAGGGTAAACCAACAATCAAATGACCCCCTATGAGCAAACACTTGGTGACAGCGGGAAGGAAAAACTCCCTTTTAACAGGAAGAAACCTGTGGGAAGGCCATCTGCCGTGCCTGGTAGAGGGTGGGGGGGAGTAAGGATATCAGATTATGAAATAAAATAAATAAAAGAACCTGGCATTCATTGGTCAACACAATGCATGCATATAACAGACAGATTAGAAAGTTAACTGAACAGTTGATTTGATATTTTGCAGTTAGGTAGCATCTTTTAAAGTAAAAAGTGGATTTGTCTCTGATTTAAAAAATATTTTTTTATTATCATTCACACTCATGATCTGCCAAACAAATGCACAGTCTGCTCGGGAGCTGTGTGTGTGTGTGGTACTAATTACAATTGCTCTGTCTACAAAACAGCTTCCTCATTTTTCACCTGCCTCACACCGACATTCCGACCTGACACGCACATCCAACCTTTTCACTCTTTCTCCCTTTCTCACCCCCTCTCGCTCATCTTATCTCATTCCTTCCTGTTCCTCTCTGATTGGTGTGTGTATGTCTGTGTGTGTCTGTGTGTGTCTGTGATTTTATTGACACTTTACTGATGGAGAAATGTCCACATGATCCGCCTTCTGTCTCAGGTGTCCCTCAGCAACACTCACAACACATCAGTCATCCTAAAGCTGCCCTGCAGCACCAAAACACATTCTCACACACACACACACACACCACCAGTCATACACAACTGCACAGATAAAATCGCAAATCTTAACACAGACTCCACAGAACTCTTACCCACCCACACACTCCTTTACCAGCGCAATTCTACATCTGGGGGATGAAGTGGTGGTGGGGGTTTAACAAACTCACTCACACACACACAAAGCCTAAGGCACATCCTTTAGCCTGTAGTCTCCATCCTGGGTGGCAGGATTCAAGCACACACACACATAATCATGTTGGTGATGGAAGTGTCAGAACAGGGTGACAGATTAAACCCATTCTAGGAACAAGTCACAGGCTGGTAGGCACACTGAACTGGAATCAGTATAAAACTATTATCTGTGTGTACTGGTGTATGCGTGCATGTGGGGTGGTAATTCCATCCGAGACCCTCAGAGTGACCCCAAAACACATATTGACCACCACCCCCCGTGCCCCCCTCCCCCAACACTACTGCTCTCCCCGAGGCCGCACACAAGCCAAAACACACACCCGTCTAAGCCACACACAGTCACAGACATCAAATGACCTCCCAAGCATACACATGCAAACTAACCACACTCAGAGAAGGCGCATTTGGTAAAGGTGTTAGAATAACTTGCTAATTTAATACCATATATGCATTTGAAAACCACATAATTTTGTCATTTTTATTTTATTAATAACAAAATACTGATACAAGAGTATTCTTGCATCAGTACAAAAAATACATAAACCTCTGTCTCTGATATTTGTTTGGAATCGTGTCACGACATACATGTGTTGTTCAGCCTGAGTTAACTAGAACGCAAAGAGTGTGAAGGCCGTGTACTTAAGCACAGTAATAAAGGCAGAATGTAATTTAATTGCTAATCTGACAATGGCAAGCAGGTATAATTTGATTTACATTTTAATTTGAGAGAGTTTGATTTAGCCCTGTGACACACTGGCGACCTGTCCAGGGTGTACCCCGCCTCTCGCCCTAAGACAGCTGGGATAGGCTCCAGCGCCCCCCGCGGCCCTGCCAAAGGATAAGTGGAAGCAAAGTGGGAAGGACAAAAAAATTTTAACAGGAAAAATTTGCAGTATCCCCAGTAAAAATGTGAAATTCTTTTTTCACTGCTGCAGCTACTTGCTGATAGAGAAGAGAAGAGAAGAAACCATTTGGTCTGTTATCAGCATATTTTTGCACCATTAATGCTAAGTAGAAATAAAAGAAGAATGGGCTGAGATTGCCCAGGAAACGTGTGTGAGTTGCTGGAAACTACAAGAAATGACTGCAGGCTGTTTTCAAGCAAAAAGGATACACAATAAACTGTTACCATCAAAATAATAATTTTGACCCTGGTAGTTTTTAGTTGAGCTTTTTTTATGTGAAATCATTTTGTGTCTGTTTGCAAATTAAAATAATCTAATTATTCAGAATAAAACAAGGTGTGTTAAAAATCCCTCAGTCTGTTTAGCAGCATTTGGGAAATACTTTGGGAAAAAAATGAAGTTTTCATAGGGGGACTAGTAATTCTACCCTCATCTGTACTGAGTAAATGATCCCAAGGAACTACATCATTTGCATCTGTTTGTGTCCTCTGTATTCTCTGAGTTCATGAAGAGGAGAGGCCACCTCTTTGGTAAAGGTTTTGAAAAATAGTCAGAATGTCTTTATAGAGACAGAGAGGCCTTTGGTGCTGAACTCAGATTGGGGAGTGTCTGTGGTTACAGTGATAAACCTCTGTGCCGGGCTGTCTTCCCCACACTGAGATTTTAATCACTACTTGTTGATTCAAGCTATTGTGCTTTTAATCCCTGACACTTATACTGATAGCTTTGGTAAGCCGTGGTGCAGCCTCTGAGTCCAAGTGTGTGTGAACTGTTTTTGTTGGATGTGTGGTTAACTTAGTAAAGCTGACATGGAGCAAACTAGGAAAAAATGTTAATCCCATCTGAAATCTGCATGTGCTACGAGCTTCTACAAAAAATATAAAAAGTTCATGTTATTTTTACCTTTTTTAAATATAACAATACAGTTTCCAATTAAGAGACTTTGAGCATTTAAATAACATGCACGCTATGAAAAACTGCTTTGCTTATAGTAAATTGGCCTAAAGGTGCATTTACACAATGGTGGCCTGAGGGCGAACAAATCGTGAACTAGCAGCAGGCACTGGAGGTTGTGCTGGTGGTGGCTCCAACTTATACCTGAAAAACCCAAAACTTATTTCCAGGACACCTTCAGTGGTTTAGTCGGGCCTATTACTTGGGAGGTTAAAGCTGCAAAGTAGACAGAGTAAAAAATATGACAGCAAACAGTTCAGCTTTTTACTTTGCTGCAAGACCCAAAGTTCTGAAAAGTGCTGTGGTGGAGTTTTGCCACAGTAAGGGATACATGTAGATCTCTGATATCTCTAGAAACGAATCCATTACATGCGGCTAATTTGTATGAAAAGCACAAGTTACAAAACAAATCAGCTGGATTCACTGCAAATGGAAACAAAAGTCCGGAGTCAGCTGTGATCAGATCTGATCCTCTGCTTATCATCAGATAGCATGTGGAGCCACCCAGAGATTCCACACAAACCACATCTGCTCAGCATATGACCTCGCAGCCATGCCATACGGTCCTGTATGGCTGCCAGAGTCAGCAGGGCTCTGCTCTGATGCGCCTTTGCAGAGAAAAATGAGTCAACATGAAGAAGAAACACAAGACATGAGGGATGAGACTGAAGCAGCGGTATACAGGAAATAAGTGGGAAGACAACAGCACTGAGGCAGCTATAGCTTATTGATCTGTGGTGAATTTGTCTTGTGAGTTCATTGTGTTGTATGAATGTGTGCTTCGGTTATTTCTTCCAGATGATGAAATCTTATTGCCTGCCGATCAAGTGACTTACAAGGTGATTTGTGGTGACCTTACCAGCACTTATGTACCCAGCCTGCATCCTCTGTGCCGTCATTCTTACATCTTGGCTGACTTTCTCTCATCAAATAACCTGTAATCCCTTCATCATATTCAATCTGCCGACACTTTGACCTTGCAGAACAAATCATTTTGACAGTGGAGCGCTCGGGGGTTTAACCTGCTGGTGTCTGAGCCTGCTTACGCACACAAATGAATCCATGCATTCGCATCTCAAAGCGTGCATGCATTGTACACATTGTATTGTTTTGTATCTGTGTCGGAGCGGAAACAGGTCTCTCTTGCTGCCAGTAAAGTCCCATTAATCACCCATGCAGCCACAAGGCAGGCCAGGCCAAGCCAGTGAATCGAGCTGTATGCCTGTAACGCTAAACCACAATGCCTTACTGCATATGAGCATTGTCCATCCTCCATCGATCACGCATCTGGATCCCATTGTCTCATGCCCCGACATCAGACAGTCATCTGGAGCCCATGGAAGAAGAGAGAAGGAACAGAGGGGAAGAGGGGCACTCCGATTACTGGTAGAGTGATTAATCATAACCATATTGGAAGCAGGATGAGGCAATGACAGAGTTGGACCACAGGGCAGAATGATAATGGCTGCTCCTTTGGGTTTGGGGTGTCAGTGATACTGTAAGAATGATGAGCTGAGCCCAAAAGGTGAATGTTAGGCCTGCATTAGAAGTTAGAGGGTAAGACTTCAAATCTTCAGAGAAATGAGGGTGAATTAGCACTTTGCATTAGCAATCATAGTTCTGCTTTACATTAGTATAATCCACACTGGTAGACTTGCACACTCTTTCTGTGATTTTATAAAACCATAGATTCCACTTCCACATTAAGATCACTCCTTGTGCGCCATATCATTTGTTGCAGGGATCCTTGTCCTGCCTAGCACTGAACAGACCTGTCAAGGTGAAATATGAATTCAGCCTCTCCAAAACGGGGCAAGCATGCTAACCAATTAACTAGAGGATACGACTTATTACTAAAGGATACAGAGCCTACACATCCGTGGTCATTATTCTAGCCTTTCAGGAAGCGTAGCCCTCATGCAGTTTCTGCCCATGTTTCCATTTAAACAAGTATGATTTAATTTCCTTAAGCTAGGATGGTATACCACAAATATATCGTTTACAGTAAAATAGGAAAAGGGTCATGTGAAATGCTTAAATGTAATTTGAAATTGTTGAGTGGTTTTCACCATTTTGTGATTTAACCCTTTAAAACACAAGTTTCATACAGACCGCCTGGAATTACTTTGTAAATTTGTTTGTAAAATTAAAAAAAAATTCTCATCTTTCAGAAACCCTTTGAATTTTCTCTCTATGCCAAAATGGTTGAGGAGTTTCAGTAATGAGAAATGCACATGGTAAAATCCAATCTGATTTGGACAGTCGAAAAAGGGTTAACCTCTTAAGATTGTTAGTCGTACGGTTAAGGTCACATTTATCCCTTTATATGGAATTTTCACCAGTTTGACACATTTAGATGTGAAGAAGAGGAACTGAGGGTCTGTGAGCACAAAATAGGAAAGGAGTCCAGACTAGGTGAACAAATAAATGTGGATAAATACACAAGGAGGGACAGTTAGTAAAAAACAGGTGAACTTGGATACTTATTAGAAAGTTGGAAGGAACAAAGGAGAGAAAAAACAAAATTATAACAAGGGGCTGTCTTTTAAAATAAAATGGGAGGTAAAGGAAAAGAAACATGAGAGTTGGCTCCAGCTCAGCAGATAGAGCAAGTCATCTACTGATCGGAGGTTTGGCTGTTCAATCCCTGAATTCAGTCTGAGTGTCAAAGGATCTCGAGGTGTTCCTGACGGGTTCATCGGAGTATGAATGTGTGTGAATGTTAAGCAGAAAACACTGTGATGTAGAAAAAAGCGCTTGTATCCATGTGTGTGTGAAACATGTTGTATATAGTAATTTGAGGGCTTCACAATAGAAAAACACTGTATAAGAACTAATTCATTCACAATGATTCAATGTAACAAATGTTAGATGGAGTCACAGGTAAAACCATGGACATATGAAATAATACGTTTTGAATAAATGGTTTAAAAAGCTAACTATCTTTGATATGTAACTAATATGTTACATATCAAGGTGCTGATGATGAGCGGTTCTGTGATCCTAGTTCGCACACATTCCTATATGCTTTTATCCACTGTGGTTAAAAAAAAGGAATGATATTAATCCAAGTGTAATTAAAGGCTTTGTGACTTGTAGTTTTGCATTACTCATTAAATATGCTAAAGTTATTATACAGCTGATTCTGATTGCTTTAGGTGGGAGGCACCCACTGACTTTACATGGAAGGACCCAAGTACAATTTTGCACTTGCAGGCACATGCAGCCTGCAAGTGCTTAAAAGGCAACACTTCCCTTTACGTTAAGCCAAAAGTAACACTTATTGGACTGCTGCTGATGTCTGAAGAATGAGAAGTTGATAGAGGAGAACAGAGGTGTGGACTCGAGTCACATGACTTGGACTCGAGTCAGACTCGAGTCATTAATTTTATGACTTTAGACTTGACTTGAAAAAATGTTCTAAGACTTGTGACTTGACTTGGACTTTTACACCAATGACTTGGGACTTGAATTGGACTTGAACCGGTTTACTTGAAAAGACTTGATATTTTACCCCAAATATAAAATTTAACATGCATATTATATAGAGATTGAAAATGTGACGTCATTCACGGGTAGAACCGCAAAGGATTCTGGGAACTCGTGGCAAGAGGTACTAGCCCACGCAGGCTTTCAATTGAAATCAGTCACACAGCGATAAAAAGAAACACAAAAATGTCAAGAAGCTGTTGTATTATTAACTGCAATAGCCGGTCGCATGACAGCCACGGGAAGCCGACGGGTAAAGAGATCGGTTGTTATCGGATTACGTCGTTGAAGAGAAATTGTTGGAGCCATGTTTCCGAAGTAACAAAGAGGCGACTGGATTGCAGCCATTCAAAGATCAAATATAACGTCCCAGAACACTCCAGCTCACAGGTTAGTCTGCTCCAAGCATTTACACGAAGGTCAGTGTTTTTTAGTAGTTAATACGTCATTTTCATAACATAATTGGTGATATAGGTTACAAGCAAGTCTGGCGCTGAACAGAAATTGTCGCGCTATGCTCCTTTATTTATTGTGCATAAATAGTGAATTGTCCTGACACAATATTGCGTTTCGCTTCTGTTATTATGGTACATTGACAAAAACATATACTTTTATTCACAGGATAAAACAGGTTTTTTGTATCACTAATTGCCCAGTACGATTACAGCATACAATATTGTTGTCACTGCTACATTTCTGTGATGCTACCAGAAATTATTTCCACTACTAATTAATTACCGTTGAGCTCAAAGGTCCTATTAATAAACGGTTAACGAATGTGTATTTATGAAGACGATTTGTGAGACTGGTAAACTTATGATACGTACGATGGTCTTTCATTCTACACGGTGCATTTCAAGGTCCTGCACCCATCCGGCGGTAAACTGTACCTGGGCTTGTTGCAGTGACCTGAAGTTACTAAACTTCATGAGTGTATGCACTCACTCCAAGAACCGTATGATTATAAATATGCATATAAATATGCTAAGATGAGATAGCTGACTTCATCTAACTAGCAAATGTTGTCCAGGCTACGTTGGTGATACAGTTTTTTTTAATGTGTATGATATTTTTGTCATGCGATTTTAAAGCCGGTCCTACAACCGCATCCAAGAATAACATGCAGCTTATCTCAGAACTGTGAACTGTGAAAATTATTCTTGGCGCTAGGTTTAATTGAGCTGCATTTTAAAGAGGTGCAATTTCACAATTTGTGTATATTTTCTAAGTTCACTATTTTGTCATGTGTTGAGAAAAACACAGATTTTAAAATTACATGGTCTAATATTTACATTTAGCATATAACTGCAACATTATTTTTTTCGTTTTTTTTTTAAAGACTCGAAAGGACTTGAAATTCAAAGTTTCAGACTTGTGACTTGACTCGGACTTTTACACCAGTGACTTGAGACTCGACTCTGACTTGCCTGACATTACTTGAGACTTGACTTGAGACTTGAGGATAAAGACTTGAGACTTACTTGAGACTTGCAAAACAATGACTTGGTCCCACCTCTGGAGGAGAACAGGAAATGGTTCAGAAAAGTAAGGAGGTACAAAGTATATCTTTGGTTTTTGACAGAAAATATGGAGGGAGTTGAGACTGCATGAAGGGATGACTGACCTACTGTGAAGAAATTAAGTTAGCCAAAAAGTTGTTTTCCTTGTGTACTGTATTATAGAACTATACTCTATAGTCTACCTGTCAAAGACTTCGTGGAATATTTCTGAGGATCACATCAGGAAATACCTGCTGGGCGGCACCCACAGCTGTTTGTCTGTTCCTACTGTGTTTTCATAGAAATGACCTAAAACTGAAGCTCCACACTGTCCACCACTCGTAGTTCACCTCCCTACAGAGACAGCTTCGACACAGCAACTCCCATTAACTTCACCAGAATGCCTTTGGGCTTTAATCTCTAAATTCTTTCCAAGTTCACTCAGTGACAGTCCTCTTGAAACGTGGCAGGAGAGAGGAAGTGCTGCTGACAGGCAGAACATTTAAAAAAGAAAATCAATAAAAGTCTCTTGTGATTTTGGGTGAGCCTCTCCAGATTCTGGACACCACACAAAACTTTCAAATCCCCCCCAAATAAAAAAAATAAACTGTCTCCTTCTTTGCTTTCAGCCTCCACCTCTACTCACAACAACACCAGCCTGTGTTCAAAGGAATTCATTAAATGGATGGAGTGTGAATTATGACTGGTCTTCCAAAACCTCTTACCCTCTATCCCCGAGAGACCTTAAATAAGAGACAGCTCCAAAAAACTCTTCTTGCTTTAGTTTACAATCAAAGAATGTAATCTTAAATGAACACAAAGATATACTATTGAAAAACCTCCATTACCAAGGTTACCTACAAGTAAGAGATGTTGCTAGCTACAGTGCTAGTAACTGCTAAAGTTTATCATTTTGAAGCAACAATTGATACTAGAAATTACTTAAAGGAAGCCCACAGCAAGCTCAAACCAAATCATCAAGCAAGTTTGCTGTTATATACAGATTTTTCGCTTACTGTAACCAACATTTATATGGTTGTTTAATTATCAGTAGTCTCACAATAAAAGCCTACAAAATAAAACTGAATAACCCAAAATAATATGTTTGAAACCATGAAGTCAGTCGTAAGTAAAAAACATATGAAGCACACTGCAGGATCCTTAATTGCCAGAAACAATTACACTAGGCGGCTAATATGTACTTACATGTAAATGTGTTAATAATGTCTCTAAACACTTTCCTGTGATTTTTATGTTGGCTTGAAATAAAATAGCTCACTCTGCTGTTACTGCAGATTACTGCAACTTAATACAAATTCTGTATGAGTATCTCTTTCATAATTTCGAGAAGCAAAGTGTGAAATGGGCACGGTGGATTGGTGTGTCTGTTACATGTTTCCCGTGATACTGGGTTGAAATACCATGATCAGTTATGTCAAATGCTGTTATTAAATCCAAAAATAGAAGAACAGAGCATTCATCTACTTCTCTCTTCATTAATTGTCATTAGTTATTAACAGAGATGATTACTTTTTTCAAGTAACGAGTAAAGTAAGGGATTACTATTGCAAAAACGGTAATTAGATTACAGTTACTTTCCCGTAGGAACGCTGCGTTACTGCGTTACTAAAACCGTGATTTTTTGCGAGAATGTCTCACGACAGTGACGTAAGCGAGTGCGCCGTTGGTGACAACAGCTGTGTGCAGATCAACAGTGGATCATATATCGAGTGCAGGAGAGAGTATGAGCGTGCAGCGTTTAAAGCGTGGAAGTACTGACCTTACTTTGAGTTTGATTCCATAAAAAGTGACCAAAACATTAGCGTCCATCGTGCGTGGGAAGAAAACTTCTCTTTACAGCGAAAAAAACCCCTAAACTTCCGAGCAAGCACCGAGTGCGCAACGCCGTAATGGGAAATTCACAGAGAAACTCGTGGATTCTTCAACTGACCGCGGCACACCTGCACCAGGGTAAACCTCCGCCTACCGCAGTCCTGCTTTACAGGTGAAAATAGAGCAACAGGACCGCTGAGTCTTTGACTTTATTTATTTTCTGCTGTGTTTTACTTGCATCTATTTGAAAGAGTGAGTGTAAACACAAAAAATATTTTATTTTATGTGCTGGAATGTGTAGAAAATAGGTTTAATGTTGCTTATGTTTAATTTTTACTTGATGCATAAAGTTAAAAGATTAAAACTGATAAAACAAGTTAAAAAAAGAGACTTTTCCATTTGATTACATTTTGTATGATGGATTATGTAGAAAAAGTAGAATTGGGCTGAAAGATCTATCGCTTTATCACCTCTTCAGGTTGTAAATCGTGTTTTTAAAAAGTAACTAAGTAACTAAGTAATTAATTACTTTTGAAAATAAGTAATCAGTAAAGTAACGGGATTACTTTTTTGGGGAAGTAATCAGTAATTAGTTACTGATTACTTTTTTCAAGTAACTTGACCAACACTGGTTATTAATCTCTGGCTCTCCTCCACAGCATGTCATTTATCCTATCTTATTTCTCTCACCCCAGCCAGTTGCGGCAGATGGCCACCCCTCCCTGAGCCTGGTTTTTCCTTCCCACTGTCGCCAAAGTGCTTGCTCATAGGGGGTCATATGATTGTTGGGTTTTCCTCTGTATGTATTGTTGTAGGTTCTAAGATAAGATAAGATAAGATAACCTTTATTAGTCCCACACGTGGGAAATTTGTTTTGTCACAGCAGGAAGTGGACAGTGCAAAAGTTATGACGCAAAAATTAGAATACAATAAGAATAAATACAGTACACAGCTGTACAGAATAGAATAAAATAATATACTATATACAGTAGAATAAAATAGAATAAAAATATACAATAAGATAAAAATAGAATACGAATGCTATATACAACTGAGTAAAAATACAACGATGCCAGAAAAGATTATTGCACTTAGTGTTATTGCACATGTGTGGATGTGTGTGTTTCTTCAGTTAAAGTCTTTGTTGTGGAGTCTGACAGCAGTGGGGAGGAAAGACCTGCGAAATCTCTCCGTCCCACACCGTGGGTGCCGCAGTCTCCCACTGAAGGAGCTGCTCAGTGCTGTCACAGTCTGCTGCATGGGGTGGGAGACGTTGTCCAACAGGGATGACAGCTTAGCCGCCGTTCTCCTGTCACTCACCACCTCCACTGGGTCCAGAGGGCATCCTAGAACAGAGCTACCTTACAATATAAAGCGCATTGAGGCGACTGTTGTTGTGATTTGGCGCTGTATAAATAAAATTGAATTGAATTGAATTAGAAACTCTTAGAACAGTTTCAGTAGCATGCAGATGATAAATCCCAGCCATAAAAACCTTCTGAGTAAATTCAGAGGAGGAAAAGAATCATAGCACCAGAGATTCCAGTCTAATCAAAAAGGACCAACAATATTTTCCAGCAACTCCTTGCTTCCAAAGCAACTGCAGCCTTGCCTGGACTTCAGCATTGCAGCACTCTTCCTCCATCTGTGTCCGCAGGAGCTCCGGCAGCACTGAGCACTAACATCATTGGCTAATATTGGATAAACGGAGGCAACCAAGAGCCTGAATCACCAAGACTTAAAAAAGTACCATGATTCCCCATAGAAAGCTGAGGTGTTTGACAGAACCTGTCAGTCATACATCCAGTGAGCAGCAAGACCATCATAGACCAGTGAGCACACATTATCAACACAAAGACAGCAGCTAGCAACCAGTTTGGCAAAGCCAAACACAGGCACAATCTTGAGTAAGGGGGACTATTGCCTATTAAATGTAATGACCGAACAAATACTTTCATGTAGCAAGTACGTTGCTATTGTTTCGTTATTGACATCAGTCTTATTCAGGCCTAAGCCCCAGTATCTGTCAATAATTATGACTAAGTTCCTGTAAGTTCAGGGTCTTTTTTTATGCATCTGCAAACAGGGTCAGTTCTGCCTGGTCATGGTCGCAAAGGTCATCTTCATATCTTTGTTCTTCTGTCCAGCTGCTAGTTCGTTTTCTCTATTCGTTTGAGCACAACAATTGCGTTAAACCCTGGACTGTGAGCCACAACACCAGCAAGTCTAAACAAAGTACTCTCCACCACTTGGTGAGAATTTGGCTTTGTTTTGACCCAACTAACAACGTATACCCTGCAAGTTTGAGCTAAATATCAATTGCAGACTAAACAATGTGAAATCAGTCATCAAGTGAAATCAAAAGAGGGTAGTGGCCAGACATGAAGTGCTCTGAACGCTGACATGGACTAAACATAAAATTCTTCTGGGCTTTTCCTGGATTTACTTCCTCTGACCAGACACATGCAGCCAGTAAATGGAAAGACTGTATTTTTTATTGAAATGAAACCAAACTGAAGGAAAGCATTAGCAAGTTTCCCCAATTCATCATTTACCTAACAGGCATAAAACATTTGAAAACAACCTTAGATGAGTTGATTTACATGTGTAGAGGTCAAGGTGGCCAATAATTTTATTTACTGATAAGATCTAATATTATTCCAACGTGTTGGCAGTTTGATGTACCAAGAGCAAACCGGACATTTCAGTTGTAGCCTGGATCAGAGCAGGTTCTCAAAAAATATGAACAGATGAGCAGAACAGATGAACATCAAACATTTTGTGCTATCTTTGATCTGTGGATTAAAGTAATTGATGCTGAGTTTTATGGGATGGGCTGTGTTCAGTGTATGGAATATGTTCTCCGGCTGTGTGAGGCTTTGCCCGTAAGAATCTGGATGACTCATTACAACCCCACCACCCCACCCCTCAACCTTCACCGTCCAACCCCCATCAAACTCTCCAGTCAGACACCCCGAATCCTTCTCTGGCACCTCTCCTTCTTCCCCGTTCAGGGTGATAAGCCCCAATTATGAGTGCCCTCGTCCAGAGTTCACATGCGCACACACATGCAAAACTACATATAAGTTAAAAAGTATACACACACACATACACAGAGAGGTCTAGCAGTCAGGTGCTCCAGACAGCATTCCCACGTATGATTAGGCTTAGTGAGCCATCTCCTCTCTCCAACCTGTCGCCAGTAGCTCTGCTTGGCCTTAACACCCAGCCAGGCGGCTATGCAACACCACTGTCTGTGTCCATGCGAGATAGTGTGTGTGTGTGTGTGTGTGTGTGTAAGTATGCATCCCCAAATCCAGGCCCCGTGTGTGTTGAATTTCTCTTTCACATACAGCTACGCAGTGTGTGCGAGAGAGAGTGTGTCTGCTGTCTGCAGCCCCTAAAGCTGTGTGGATTAGTGACAGGACCTCACCAGAGCATGACAAGGCTTTTGTCTCTGGAGCCCAGTGGTTTCATGGTAGAGCATATTCGTGTGTGTGTGTGTGTGTGTGTGTGTGTGTGTGCGTGTGTGTGTGTGTGTGTGTGTGTGTGTGTGTGTGTGTGTGTGTGTGTGTGTGTGTGTGTGTGTGTGCGTGCGCACGCGTGTTGCCATGTGTGAGTGCCAGAAGAGTTATTTGTTATTTTGATTTCCCGGCTTTTATTTCTTAATCATAGTCTGGAGATGGCTCAGCAGAAGAGGTGAATAAGGCATGCTTATCATTGTATGTGTGTCTTTGGGTAATCATACTGTACTGGTGTCTTGCTTTGCTGGAGCTGCAGTGTCTCCAGCAGTCATTCCACAGGACCTCAACCCAGCTTCTCCACACCTGACAAAATGATAAATTCTCATTGGATCAGTATAAAAAGATGTACTAGCAGGATCTTTCAAGCAGATCACTTCCATCCACTAATAGATCATCAGTCGACCCCTCAGCCAGTCAGTTGACCCTTTAAGAAACAGAGTATTTTATGATTTAACCTCCTAGGACCTGGCGTCCACATGTGTGGACATCACATTTTGGGTTATTTAGACCAAAATACTCAATTTTGCTCTACAAGGGCCTGATATCCACTCACAAGGACATTATACTGCTACTGTTCTATCAAAATTTTAAACGAATATCCTCATATTTGGCTCTTATTTTCCTTAAAAACAAAAATAAGGTAAAAAAAAATCTGGTAATTCTTTGTTTTTACATTCATTGGGCCCCAATCAGCCCAAATATCAAAGAGAAATTAAAAATGCATGCCGTGGAAGAGTTCGGGTCTTAGGAGGTTAAGACTTTATGATAAGGTTCTGAGGTTAGCTATAGATAGAAAAGTTAGCACGAGACGTAAAAAAAAAAGTGCACTTTGAGCACAACCTTTGGACTGTGGAGTTGTTGAAAAGTCCAAAACTGTGGTGTAGCCAATATCTTGTTAATTTTGGCCTGGGATTCAGTTGTATTTATAGACTACGGATAAGATAAGAAGAAGATTAGACTCCAGAGGTCTAATAAGCTCACTTTTTCTCATTTCCACCCTAATTAGCAAAAAAAGCCTTAATTCAGCTTTTTTTTTTTTTTTTTTGTAGTTCAACCACAGTGGGGTTGGGAGAGGAGATAATATTCATGATATTTACCAGTCTTTTCAGGCGTGGTTATGCCAGCAAATTCACTATGACTGTGCAATGCTCAGAGAAATTGTAAAAAATCACGAGCAACATCTCAAACTCTGCAGGTCTTGGTTCGCATGTTAAATTACTTTACAGCACACTTAGAAAAACCCTGAACAAGTATGGTCTGTTTGGAAAAGTTGCCAGGAGAAGCCCTCTTCCATCTTTTCAAAGTTATATCTGAACAAACCATAAAACCGAAGACTGAAAAGCAAACTCAACATATCAGCAAAAACAACTCATATTAACAATTCAATTCAGTTTTATTTATACAGCACCAAATCACAACAACAGTCAACAGTCGAGGTGCTTTATATTATAAGGTAGACCCTACAATAACACATACAGAGAAAACCCAACAATCATATGAGCCCCTATGAGAAAGCACTTTGGAAACAGTAGGAATGAAAAGAAATCCCTTTTAATAGGAAGAAACCTCCGGCAGAACCAAGCTCAGGGAGGGGCGGGGCCATCTGCTGCGACTGGTAAGGATGAGAGAAGGAAGACAGAACAAAAGACATGCTGTGGATTACACGCTAGCATGGTGGTGGAGATGTGGTGATTTGGGCTTGTTTTGCGGCCACAGGACATGGACATCAGCCACTTAGTCGAACACGAAATCTTCTTCTTTACCAAATGACTCCAGCGTCAAATGTGAAGTCATCGGTCTAACAGCTAAAGCTTGGCTGAAACTGAGTCACACAACAGGAGAATGATTACGGTGTCAAATCTAAAACAGACTGGCTGAAAAATAAAAGGACCACTGGGCTGCAATGGTCATTTGATAGTCCAGACCTGGTTGACTGGTTGTGGGCTTACACAGATGTAGTTTTGGTTTCTTTGGATAGTTTCCCACCTTTTCAAAAATGCACAGTGGATGATTTCTTTGTATACCCATATTTTGATAAATTTATACACCAGTGAGTAGAGATTCTAGAATTTTATTAATCTGTTATTTAACTGTTTTTAATGAAAATGTGTGTCTGAGCTTTGCACCCATACAGTATATACGCTGTATGTGTTTGCTAACCAGGGTTGTTAGTGTTAGCCGTCATCGACAAGTCTTGGCAAACTCGTATAAATATGCCAACTTCTGGCTCCAAACAAGAGAGAGAGAGAGTGAAACACTGAAGCTGACACTTTAAAATGCTGAGTCTGAAACCAGTGGGTGGCATCCAGCTTTGCTTTCAGTCTATGGTTTCCATCTATGACTCCTGTTTGAGCATACCAGCAGCAGGATATGATCCACAGGTAAACCGTTGAATAGAATTACCACTGAAAACTGAAAACTAGCCTTTTTATCATAATGTTGTGAAGACTTTGACATAAAAACAATAAATTCTGGGTTAGTTTAGGAAAACTGAGGTTTGAGGAACACTGTTGTCATAATTGCAATAATAAACCAGCATACATTTCTATGGGTTTATTATCCAATCTGTAAATATTTTTCAGACTTTGATAATAAAATGGACCCTGTGAAAAAATTATAATCATCACTTAGTTCCATGATACTGTTTGAACTATAGGGGCCATTTTTTGCAAAACAATGCAGAGGTAACATTTTATGGTTTTTATTTGTTTCAAAATTCAAATTCAAATTTTATTTGTCACATACACAGTCATACACAGTACGATATGCAGTGAAATGCTTAGACAACTGCTCGTGACCTAAAGAAAAAAAAAAGGAAAAGGCTATGAATAAGATAGGAAATAAATATGAAAAATTAAAAAGGGTAAATTTAACTAGGAAGGAATAAAATATAAATTAAGGTTAAAAATTAAATAACTGTACAACACAAATTAGAATGAAGGGTATATTTAACTGGGAAAGAATAAGATAAAATATATAAATTAAAGTTGGAAAATAAAATAACTGTACAACAAAATACACAATACACAGTATAGAACTATATAAGAATGTATGAAGAAATATAAATAAATAAATAAATAAATAAATATATACACAATAACAGCAGCTGTACAAGTATTAACTGGAAACGAAGAATATAGTGACCAGTTTTGTTGTCATATCTAGAATTTTTTTTTAATAAGCTGGCTATCTGACAAAAAAAAAAGCAGCAACATCTTGCCTCCCAATCAAAAAAAGGAAATCCAGGGAGATTGATAATGGCAAAACATCAAAAGCATTTTAACCTCTGCAGACTATTTATATGACCGCTCTCATACCCAGGTCTCACTGCCCCTTCCCTGTGAAACCACAGCAGTGCCTCCCATTGCTGTCTAGTGACTGCTGTACCTATGACTTTATCCCCTGCTGGTCAATGTACATACCAAATCTAAGTGTGTGTGTTTTCCTGTTTTCCACACTGCTAGAGCTCCAACCCTATTGTCCCTTGGGGGTCGTGCTCGTGTGACGGTGTGTGGTGGTGATTGGGGTTCATGGGGCTGAAGCTGTGGTTTTCCGTGGAACTGAAATTCCAACTGGAAATACCAGAGCTTTGACCTCACACAGAAAAGATCTCCCAGTCCAAATCCCTGTCTGCCATCTGATAGTCCAACACTGAGACACACGGTGGTGTACAGGGGAAAACCTAAGAGACTAGTTGGAACTAGGAAATGTTGGGACACAAGATTTGGTTTCACAGAAGTAGTCTTAAAATATACAAGTTGACACTGAACAATAAAATAAACGGACAATAAATAAATGAAAAAATCTGGGCAAAAAAAAAAGAGGGAGACAAAAAACAGAAGATTACAGTCAAAATAAATAACTTCAAAATTCTTGTGGACATGTTATGCTTTAAATAATTAAGCTATAATCCTTTTCCATTTTTAGAAACAGTCTTTACTCATCATACATGTCTGGCAGTCTTTCACGGCTCCATCTAATCCATTTGCTTCAAGTCTATTAACACCATGAGTCCATGCTAGGTTGTGCTTAGCTATGAGCAACAACTCAAAAGTTTTAAAAAAAAGTATTTTGTTTTCTTTTAGCCAATGAGAAACACAGCACAGAAAAGTCAAGGTTCTAACTGGGAGGGCAGCTGAAACACGCGTGCTTAACGTGATCAGAGGTACAGACACAAAGAAGTCAGCTAAAGCAGAATAACAACATGAAAATGAGCAGTTAGATTTCCCTTTGAATAAATGTTAACATTTGAGTAAGAGGGTGAGACATTTGCTGAAGACTTTCCATTTGGTTTCAGTGAATTTTAATTCTAATCATTCATTATTTTCATCAAGCTTTTATTCCAACTACTGCAAGAGCATTGATTGATTGATAGTAGGCCTTCTAAGTATTTCTCTAAGTATTTTCTTCTAAGTATTTTGGTGTACACAAAAAGCTGGACAGCTTTTGTTTGAAGGTTTGGGTAAATATTAGTTCATTCAAGTTTTGTTTATTATTTTTAGCTGCCCACAATAAAATAGCAAACTATCTACAGCTCTGGCTCTGTGTCGCCATTGTCATGGTCCTGGGTCGGTGACCCAGCGCTTTTAGTTTGTTATCATTTTCATGATGATGATTGTTTTAGTTCTGTGTTATATTCGGTCTGCCTCTGAGTCTGCGTCTGGATCTGTCTGTCTATGGTGTCACCCCATCTGTTTGTGAAGCTGTCTGTTTAGATCTGTGTCTTGTTTGGTTCCCCGTGTCTGAGTTTCCTGTTTTATTGTGAAGGTCTCTGTCTGATGTGAGTGTGTTCAGTTTACATTTCCCCTGTCCCGTCAGTTCTGATTTCTCCCAGCTGTGTTGCCCTCCTGTCCCTCATCCCCTGATTACTGGTGTGTATTTAAGCCCTGTGTGTTCTCCTGCCTGTTGTCGGCTCGTCTGCATTCATCCGTCTACCTCTGCGTTCTATGGTGTTCCTGTCTCTGCGTCTCTCTGCCCCGCACCCCTTTTGTATGGTCTCAGGTTTGTCACTTAGTTTTTCCCAGTTTAGGTTTCCGTTTGTAAAGTACTCATACCTCGTTGCCTGTTTTTGTCACCACCACCTTTGTAAATAAAACATCACTCGTATCATCAGTTTGCTGCATCTTGGGTCCTCCTTTTCCTCCACACCACACGGCTCCCTCCGCCAGCCGTGACAGTACGAGCCGACCAACATGGACCCAGCAGCATCCGCACCTTCCCAGGAGTTTCGGGAGGAATTAATTGACACTGTTTCAAGGTTGGTCAACTTGTGGCTCGAGCACGAGGGGGAAGGGTTTCACCGCGCGGTAGAAGCCAGGATACAGCAGCTAATCTCTGCCCACTCCTGGCTGCTGGACTCGCTTCACCCGCTAGCACAAGACTTCCTCCTTCATGAGCTGCACCTTCGCCCTCCAGCCGCTACCGCTTCCCAACCCAGCCCGGCGGTGAAGGTTTTGCCCAGCCCGCCGGAGGTTTTGCCCGGCCCGCCGGAGGTTTTGCCCGGCCCGCCGGAGGTTTTGCCCGGGAGGAAGCGACGATCGCGCCGTCGGCGCGTCACCCCACAGCCGGAGATTAGGACTTCGGAACTGCCGGCTGTGGTGAGTGAGAAGGACCCTTTTTCTGTTTTGGACTGTGTGACTGTTTGTTCCGGGGCTGTGTTTTTTGAGTCAGCTGCCCCGCCGGTAGCTCAGTTAGCTGCCCAGCAGCCACTAGCTCAGTTAGCCGCTCAGTCGCCACCTCCATCACATTCAGCCTCACTACCCATAGCCCAGTTACAGTCACAGTCAGATTCATTAGACACTATGTTACAGTCCATAGCCCAGTCAATAGCTCAGTTGGTAGAGTCCATCCAACCCAAAAAGCACTGTTTTTCACCTGTTCATGTCCAGCAGAGAGACACGCCACATAACGCAGTAATCAGTCCCCAACAGCTGGCCAGTACAGAGACTGTGACGCACTCCAGGGCCTCCCCAGAGGCTGGGTTCCAGCCCCCAGCCGACTCTGGACCCCTGGAGGTCAAGAAGCCAGCTGAGGACTGCATCCGGCTGTCGCTGCCTGAGCTGAGTCACTGCTCTGTGCAGCCGCAGTCCGCTTTGTGTTCGCCAGAGGCCCGTGCGCCCGCTGGTTCTGTCCTGTGCCTGCCAGAGGCCCGTGCGCCCGCTGGTTCTGTCCTGTGCCTGCCAGAGGCCCGTGCGCCCGCTGGTCCTGAGACTGTTCTCGCTGGAGGGCCCGAGGAGCCCAGCCAGCCTCAAGTGTCTTCTGCTGGGGGGCCCGAGGAGCCCACCCAGCACCACGCCTCGTTAGCTGACGGTCCTGGAGGACCCAGCCAGCACATCTTCACATCACCTCCTGCAGCATCGCTGCCGTCAGGTTTTGCAGCCGTCCCGCTGCCGTCATCCACGCCTGGTCCGGCCTCCGTGTCTTCATCCTCGCCTGGTCCGGCCTCCGCCTCAGTCTCGCCTGGTCCAACCTCCGCTTCGCCTGGGGCTGCAGGGGCCACGCAGCCTTCGGGTCCCCTACTACCACCTTCACATCGTCGGTCGTCTGCCAGGCCGCTTGTTGGGCATCACCACCGTGGCCGCCCTCCGGACTTCTGTTGCCACCCCCGCCTGCTGCGTGGACGACCTCCTACACGCCGCCGTTGCCGTCTGCACGGTCGGCCCCCGGACCTGCATTTGCGCCGCCGTTGCTGTCCGCACGGTCGGCCGCCTGAACGGTTTCCCCGTCGCCGCCACTGCCTTCCGCATGGTCGGCCCCCGGAGATGAACTATTCTAGGCTCCTGAGTTGTCAGCCTCCGGGCCGGCCTCCTGAACTATATTTTGGGACCCTGTTCGGGGACTCCAGTGTGTGTTGTGTTTTGGTCAATTCTTTTGGGTCACTGGAGTTTTTTTTGTTTGGTGTTGGTCCCTCCGTCCTGGTCCCCCGCCGCCCGCCCTGGGTTGGTCGTCTGTTTTTGTTTTGGGCTGTCTGGGGCCAGCCCTTGCGGGGGGGGGGGGGGGGGGGGTACTGTCATGGTCCTGGGTCGGTGACCCAGCGCTTTTAGTTTGTTATCATTTTCATGATGATTGTTTTAGTTCTGTGTTATATTCGGTCTGCCTCTGAGTCTGCGTCTGGATCTGTCTGTCTATGGTGTCACCCCATCTGTTTGTGAAGCTGTCTGTTTAGATCTGTGTCTTGTTTGGTTCCCCGTGTCTGAGTTTCCTGTTTTATTGTGAAGGTCTCTGTCTGATGTGAGTGAGTTCAGTTTACATTTCCCCTGTCCCGTCAGTTCTGATTTCTCCCAGCTGTGTTGCCCTCCTGTCCCTCATCCCCTGATTACTGGTGTGTATTTAAGCCCTGTGTGTTCTCCTGCCTGTTGTCGGCTCGTCTGCATTCATCCGTCTACCTCTGCGTTCTATGGTGTTCCTGTCTCTGCGTCTCTCTGCCCCGCACCCCTTTTGTATGGTCTCAGGTTTGTCACTTAGTTTTTCCCAGTTTAGGTTTCCGTTTGTAAAGTACTCATACCTCGTTGCCTGTTTTTGTCACCACCACCTTTGTAAATAAAACATCACTCGTATCATCAGTTTGCTGCATCTTGGGTCCTCCTTTTCCTCCACACCACACGGCTCCCTCCGCCAGCCGTGACAGCCATGGGTTAACTTGACAAGAAGTGTAATGTCTCCATGCACCAGGCTCATTTGTTATTGCAACAATAGTCCTTATAAAATCCTCATGAATCCTGTTCTTTAATGTGCCTAAAGATTTCTACCTGGTTAGTGACAAAGGTGGGCACATGAGAAGTAGTGTAGACACACGTTTAATATTTTGTGTGTGTTTGCAAATTCTATACACCTCTGCAAACTACAGGGTGGGCCATTTATTATAGATACACCGTAATAAAATGGGAATGGTTGGTGATATTAAAGTCCTGTTTGTGGCACATTAGTATATGTGAGGGGGGGGCAAACTGCTCAAGATGGGTGGTGGCCATTTAGAAGTCGGCCATCTTGGATACAACTTTTGTTTTTTTCAATAGGAAGAGGGCCATGTGACACATCAAACTTATTGGTAATGTCACAAGAAAAACAATGGTGTGCTTGGTTTCAACGTAACTTTATTCTTTCATGAGTTATTTACAAGTTTCTGAACACATTTTACAAGTGGTCAATGTGCTGCCCATTGTGTTGGATTGTCAGTGCAACCCTCTTCTCACACTCTTCACACACCGATAGCAACACCGCAGGAGAAATGCCAGCACAGGCATCCAGTATCCGTAGTTTCAGATGCTGCACATCTCGTATCTTCACACCATAGACAATTGCCTTCAGATGACCACAAAGATAAAAGTCTAAGGGGGTCAGATCGGGAGACCTTGGGGGCCATTCAACTGGCCCACGACGACCAATCCACTTTCCAGGAAACTGTTCCTCTAGGAATGCTCGGACCTGGCACCCATAATGTGGTGGTGCACCATCTTGCTGGAAAAACTCAGGGAACGTGCCAGCTTCAGTGCACAAAGAGGGAAACACATCATGTAGCAATTTCAAATATCCAGTGGCCTTGAGGTTTCCATTGATGAAGAATGGACCCACTATCGTTGTGCCCCATATACCACACCAAACCATCACTTTTGTTGTTCCAACAGTCTTGGAGGGATCCATCCAATGTGGGTTAGTGTCAGACCAATAGCGGTGGTTTTGTTTAACTTCACCATTCACATAAAAGTTTGCCTCATCACTGAACAAAATCTTCTGCGTGAACTGAGGGTCCTGTTCCAATTTTTGTTTTGCCCATTCTGCAAATTCTGTGCGCCGATCTGGGTCATCCTCGTTGAGATGCTGCAGTAGCTGGAGTTTGTGAGTAGCTAATATCCGCCGAAGGGATGTTCGACTAATGCCACTCTCCAGTGACATGCGGCGACTGCTACGCTGTGGGCTCTTGCTGAATGAAGCTAGGACAGCCACTGATGTTTCTTCATTAGTGACAGTTTTCTTGCGTCCACGTTTTGGCAAATCCAACACTGAACCAGTTTCACGAAACTTAGCAAGCAGTTTGCTAACTGTAGCATGGGAGATGGGTGGTCTCGTAAGGTGTCTTGCATTGAAATCTGCTGCAATGACCCGGTTACTGCATTCACCAGATATCAACACAATTTCGATCCGCTCATCACGTGTTAACCTCTTCGACATGCCAATGGCTGTGAACAAAGAGAAACTTGTAAATAACTCATGAAAGAATAACGTTACGTTGAACCCAAGCACACCATTGTTTTTCTTGTGACATTACCAATAAGTTTGATGTGTCACATGGCCCTCTTCCTACTGAAAAAACAAAAGTTGTATCCAAGATGGCTGACTTCTAAATGGCCACCATGGTCACCACCCATCTTGAGGAGTTTGCCCCCTCACATATACTAATGTGCCACAAACAGGACTTTAATATCACCAACCGTTCCCATTTTATTACGGTGTATCTATATAAATGGCCCACCCTGTATAGCCTGGGCATCATTAAAGGAGGATGTTAGTGGTAAATCCCTGAAGGCACTCAGCCTTCACAGTAACAGCGAGAGGTGAAGCCATTCAGCGCCCTCAGAAAACAGAGGAATGAACCAAATTAAATTCAGCTGTGAGTGTGTCTCTCTACGTGTGAGTGTGTGTGTCAACACATGGGCCAAAATGACACTGAGCTGGACGGGAAAGGGAAACACTCAGCAAGAGCAAAGCTCAGCAGCCTGGAGAGGTTGGTTGTTGTTGTTTTCACACTGGTGCTGTGGTTAATGCCTTAAATATTTGAGAAATCTTCATGGTTGAAAGCAGCTATCTGGTTTCCTGTTGTCTCATGGCTCCAACAAGGTAGATGAAGGTGACCAAGAATCTTTTCCAGGAACTTGAGAAAACTCTTAGGGTCTTTTAGTTAAAAGTTAAAATAGCAACCAGATAATTAGGTGTAGGGTTCGGTCGCATTATTCTCATGTTTAAGAACCACAGCTTCCAAAACTCAACTATCTACCATGCATTTCTTTTACCTTACAACTCTGCTGTTTGATGATTTTTATCTGAGTATGTCACAAAGGTGAAAAGGGGTAGAAGTGAATCTAAACCCTTTAATAAGTGATTAGTTGTATATTAAAAGGTGAAGATTGTGTTATATGGCATCTGTTTCATGTGTAGTACTCTCAAAGTCCTTCCAGATGTCTGTCTCTGCAAAAATGGTCAACAAACCTTGAAATATCATCTTCAGTCCATGTTGAAAAATCTTTCAGAATGGTTTATCGTGATTACAAGCAAAGCAATCAGTGACAAAACTAGTGAAACCATGTGGGCGAGGAACAAGTCACAGTTTATTCGTGACAAATCTGTAACCGCCATGAGTTTGTCATTCGCCAACACACTCAGCTCTGACGTTGCTCAACTTCTGTGAATTCTAAGGAGACGAGGAATGAATTGGTGAGGAAAAGCTTGTGTGAGGGTCAAGTTCACTGAATGTTAACTTGAGTAGAATCAGAATCAGAATACTTTATTGATCCCTAGGGGAAACTATGTGTAGTTTATGAATTTCTTCACAGATAAAATGTTAACCATAAGAGAGAAAAACATCCACAGCCGTCCAACAGATGTGTCATTAAGGACAGCAATGTTAATTACTGCTGATATTTCCTTTCTCTCCAATTTATCCAAGTCTGCCAAGGAAATGAGGACACACTTGGTATTAAAGGAACTGCAGTGCAGTGGACTGGATTCTATTTATGTGATAGATTCCATTTCATGCATATAAAGGGGAATCTTCTTTACACACAAAAGTTAGTCCTGGCGTTCCACAGGGTTCTGAGCTGGGACCAGTGCTTTTTACATTATACATGGTTCCCTTAGGTATTAGAAAACACTGCATGCATTATATCCATGAAGCCTTATGACACAACTAGTTTAAACTATACGCATGTCTTAAAGACCCAAAGGCCTAGATGACCTCTATTTCCTTCTTCTAAATTCAGAAAAAAAAGACCCTTGTACGCCAGCTTAAAAATCTTAGAAATATAATATCTAAACAGATACTTACTTCAAATGGTATTACCTTAGCCCCCAATAACATTGTGAGAAATCTTGGAGTAATTTTTCATTGGCAGACACATTAAACAAATATGTAGGACTGCTTTCATTCATCTGCCCAATATCTCTAAGAGTAGAAACATGCTGAAAAGCTAGTTCCTGCATTTATTACTTCAAGGCTAAATCAATAATGTAAATCAATATTACCATCTTACTCTGAAAGATCACTGAAAAGCATTTAGTTAAATCAGAGTGCTGCAGCAAGAGTACTAACAAGGACAAAAAAGACATAGCTTATCAGAATCAGAATCAGAAAGGGTTTTATTGCCAAATGTTGAGCGGGTTTACAACATTAGGAAATTGCTGCGGTGCTTCAGTGCAAACATACTGTTATAAATTAAGCTTAAATAGACATGAAAATAAAAATGTGAATAAGAATTAAAAGTGCTAAGTAGATAGATAGATATATACATGATATATACATGAGTGCAGGTGGTGATCAGTGCCAAACATGGAATGATGCAGTGAACACAGCGTAGGGTCATGTGTTAGTGGTGGGAACAGTCATACGGTTATTGTTCATGTGTCCCACAGCAGAGGGGAAGAAACTGTTCTTGTGGCGAGAGGTTCTGGTGCGAATGGACCGGAGCCTCCTGCCTGAGGGGAGCAGGTCAAACAGACTGTGTCCAGGGTGAGAAGGGTCAGCTGAGATCCGAGCTGCACGCCGCAGTGTCCTGGAGGTGTACAGGTCCTGCAGAGATGGGAGTCTGCAGCCAATCACCTTCTCAGCAGAGCGCACAACACGCTGCAGTCTCTGTTTGTCCCTGATAGTGGCTCCAGCGTACCACACGGTGATGGAGGAGGTGAGGATGGACTCGATGATTGCAGTGTAGAATTGCATCATCGTCGATGTTGGCAGGTTGAATTTCTTCAGCTGCCTCAGGAAGTACATCCTCTGCTGGGCTTTCTTAATGACAGAGGTGATGGTGGGCTCCCACTTCAGGTCCTGGGTGATGGTGGTACCCAGGAAGCGGAATGAGTCCACAGAGGTGATGGGGGTGTCAGTCAGGATGATGGGGGGGAGTGGAGCTGTGTGCTTCCTGAAGTCCACAATAATCTCCACTGTCTTCTGGGCATTCAGCACCAGGTTGTTGCGGCTGCACCAGGACACCAGACGTTCAACCTCCCTCCTGTAGGCAGACTCATCCCCGTCCGAGATGAGCCCAATAACGGTGGTGTCATCTGCAAACTTGATTAGCTTGACAGACTGGTGGGTGGAGGTGCAGCAGTTAGTATACAGGGAGAGAGCAGGGGAGAAAGAACACAGCCCTGAGGGGAGCCGGTGCTGATGGTCCGGGAGTCCGAGACATTCTTTCCCAGCCTCACATGCTGCTTCCTGTCCGTCAGGAAGTCAGTGATCCACCGGCAGATGGGATCAGGCACATTCATCTGGGAAAGCTTGCCTCGGAGATGGTCTGGAAGGATGGTGTTGAAGGCAGAGCTGAAGTCCACAAACAGGATCCTGGCGTAGGTTCCTGGGGAGTCCAGATGCTGCAGGATGAAGTGTAGGGCCATGTTGATGGCGTCGTCCACAGACCTGTTGGCTCTATATGCAAACTGCAGGGGGTCCAAGAGGGGGGCCGTGAGGGTCTTGAGATGGGAGAGAACCAGGCGCTCAAAAGACTTCATGACCACAGATGTCAGAGCCACGGGTCTGTAGTCATTTAGTCCAGTGATCCTAGGTTTCTTGGGGACAGGGATTATGGTAGAGGACTTGAAGCAGGCAGGCACATGACATGCCTGCAGTGAGGAGTTGAAAATGCCAGAAAACACTGGGGCCAGCTCGTTTGCACAGTGTCTGAGGGTGGCAGGAGACACACCGTCTGGGCCGGGAGCTTTTCGAGCATTCAGACTCTTAAACTGCTTCCTCACATCTGCTTCATGAATATGAAGAGTTGTGGTGGGAGGAGGTGGTGTGAAATCCTCTTTTGTGTGGGGTGAGGAGGGGGGTGTTGTAGGTGAAGTGTTTGAAGGTGGTGATGGCTCTATGGAGGGGGGAGAGGTGGGGGAATGAGTGTCCAAAGTGTCTCTATTGTTGGGGTCGTTGGAGGTGTGAAGGCTGCCTGATGGCTCGTCAAAACGGCAGTAGAAGTCGTTGAGGGTGTTGGCCAAGAGCAAGTCATCAGTGGAGTGGGGGGTTTTAGGCTTGTAGTTTGTGATATTCCTAAAACCTTTCCACACAGAGGCCGAGTCATTCTCTGAGATCTGCTGCTGCATCTTCTCAGAGTGCTGATGTTTAGCAATGTCCACTTCTTTAATGAACCTGTACTTGGCCTCTCTGTAGCAGTCCCTGTCTCCGCTTCTGAACGCCTTTCTCTTTTCCAGCCACAGCTTTTTGAGTTTAGGAGTAAACCAGGGTTTGTCATTGTTATAACTCACCCTGGTGTGTGATGGCACAATGCTGTCCTCACAGAAGTGGATATAGGAGGTGACGGTGTCCGTAAACTCGTCCAAGCTGTTAGAAACAGCCTTCATTGTGTCCCAGTCTGTAGACTCCAAACACGTGCGAAGCTCCTCCACAGCCTCGTTGCTCCACAGTTTTTTGGTCCTCACGACAGGTTTGGAGAGCTTCAGCCTCTGTCTGTACGCGGGGATTAGGTGGATCATGACGTGGTCAGAAAGTCCGAGTGAAGCGCGGGGCACCGCGCGATAGGCCCCGCTGATCGTGCTGTAACAGTGGTCTAATGTCCTCTCCTCTCTGGTCGGGCATTTAATATACTGCTTGTATTTGGGAAGCTCATGGCTCAGATTGGCTTTGTTAAAGTCCCCAAGAGCAATGATGAGAGAGTCCGGGAATGTCCGCTCCATGTGCAGTATCTGCTCCGCAAGTGCGCACTGAGCTGCCTGCACATCCGGATCTGCCGGGATGTAAACAGCGGCCAGGATGAATGAAGCAAACTCCCGCGGAGAGTAAAACGGTTTGCAGTGAATAAAAAGGTATTCCAGAGAGGAAGAGCAGTGCTGAGCAATCACTGTTACATCTGTGCACCAGCCACTATTAATGTAGAAGCAGACACCTCCACCTTTGGTCTTACCAGAGAGAGAGGCCTGCCGGTCCGCGCGCAGCAGATGAAAGCCCTCCAGCTTGAGCGCGCAGTCCGGGATGTCCTCACTGAGCCACGACTCCGTAAAACATAAGACACAGGAGGAGGCAAAGTCTCTGTTCATGCTTCTCATCAGGGCCAGCTCGTCTATTTTATTCCTGAGTGAGCGTACATTGGAAAGGAAGATCCCAGGAAGAGCAGTTTGCAGTCCACGTCTCCTCAGACGCACGAGTGCGCCGGCTCGCTTACCTCTCTTTCGGCGTCTCACTTTCCTGATCAGAGTCTGCAGTAAATCTGCCGCAGATGCGACAAATATTGGAAGTAAATCCACAGGTGTTGTAGTCCTGTAGTTAAGAAGCTCTTCTCTGGTGTAAGAATATCCAGAGGAGTGCCCAGACACAGAAGTTATGCACAAAAACAAAACAGAAGTAACGCACGGAAGCACCAGGGCATCCATACGCGGCGCCATCTTGGATCAGAAAGATCTGTCCCACATTAGCTTCAACTAAGTGGCTCCCTGTTAAATTGTATTTAAAACACTTCTCCTCACATAGGTGAATAATCAGGTCCTTATCTTAAAGACCTCGTAGTACTGTATTATCCTAACCGAGTACCTGACTCTCTGGCTTACAGTACTTGTGGTTCCTAGAGTTTTGAAAAGTAGAACAGCAGTCAGAGCCTTCAGCTTTCAAACTACTGTGGATCCAGTCAGTTTGGAATTGAGAGACCAGCATTCTCATTAGCCTTTAAATGTTCCTTTAGATAAAGTTTATACTAGTATATAGTATAGGATTGGAGGTAATCTTACACTATCCTTTAGTTATGCTGCAGTAGGCTGCTGGGGGCCTCCCATGATGCCCTGAGCATTTCTTCTTCACTCACCGTTTTTAATAACTTGTGTTTTTAAACTCCATTACTGTATTTTTTTATTAGCAATTATTGAACTGTGGTTCTCTGTCTTATACTTTGCCCTTTTTTCTTGTCTCTTTCTGCTCTCTTCTCTCTCCCTTCACCCCCAACTGGTCGAGGAAGAGGACTTCCCCTCTCTGATCCTGGTTCTGCTGGAGGTTTCTTCCTGCTAAAAGGGAGTTTTTCCTTCCTACTGTCCCCGAGTGTTTGCTCATACAGAGTTATTTGATTGTTGTTGTTTTTTTCTCTGTTAGTGTATGGTTTACCCTACAAATATAAAGTGTCTTGATGTGACTCATAGGGGGTTATGCAGTTGTTGGGTTTCTTTCTGATTTTGCAAAGTCTTTACAATATCAAATGCTTTGAGGTGACCTTTGTGATTGAATTGAATGTCACACCACTAAAAGCAAATTCGTGAAGTTTCGGGAACTGCTAGGCCTCGAGCAGGGACTTTTTAGGTGGAAAAACAATCTTCCCGGAACTTAATTTATATCCTGGTTCCTTTGCCTGATGGTTAAAATTAGTTCTTCAAAATATCCCTATTGGCATACATACTGTACTCGCTATTACTTGGGCCGAGGCCAAAGCCACTCCTGTCAACCTGTGCATGGAGACCGAAACTTTTGGTGCTGACAGACAGGCCTTTTGGACACATACAAATCAAGTTTTTCCTCACTTGCTTCCCGCTAGCGAGGAAACTGTTTGCTTCTGAGTGACGCTGAGAAATAAACACATGCATAGTTGTGGTTTCTGTCACTAAAAACAGAGGAAGTCACAGCCAGTAAATGTGGGGAAAGAGAGCGCCAACAAACGCTAAAGTCAGCACCCATGTAGTCAACACCTCGAGGGCCCATCTCTCTGACTCTCACTCCCTCTTTTTCACTCATTACTGAATAATACTTTGTGTGTGAGAGAGAGGGAGGGAGAGAGAGTGTGTTATGTGTGCCCCTCACACAGCGTCAGCCCACTGTGGTAAACACTTTAATTTAATCATTAATTAAAGTGGGTTGACCCCTATCAGTAATGGTTCGGGGGTAAATCATCAAAACAAAACTTATCAGCCTCATTTTACCATCACATCATTGACCAAACATCTTTAATCATGCACTTATTGATTTGACTAAATCATTGCTTGAGTCTAATTTTAGTTTGTTCTTTATTTTTTTGTACTCTAAATTTCATGTCGTTAAAGTTTCTGAGGCTTGTCATCATCTTTCTAGTTTTATAATGTCTGATAGGTGGATGGATGCACACTACTTTTTTAAAATCAGTGGAAGAAGTAGTTGGAAAACAGGTGGAGGTGGTGCCTTTGAGTAGAAAAATGGAACGACCGTTAGTCAAGCGGACATTCACACTCTAATTCACCTGAATGAGGGTGAGGCAGGTGTAAAGGTGTAGATGCAAGAAGAAGTAGTGAAGATGGATGGCAAAGTTTTCTTGTTACATGACTACCTTCTGGAGTCAATAGCCAGTTTTTTAGGACTTAAATAGGGCAAGAAGTATTGAAAGAAACTTCTACCATAGTTTCTTTGGTCTGATCTAAAAAACTATCGTAGATTTAACGCTCTTGGTGAAGCTGAATTTAAAAAATAACTGTTTAAAGTTTTTAGAGCATGGCACTATCTTCTGCCAGTAAAAAAGGTGATGTCACTGAGTTGGTTGTTCAGTTGAATTTACATCTATGTTAGCTAACTAGTGTCAGAATCGATTACTCAATCTTTTTAAAATCAAGGATATACGTCCACTTTCATTCTCTGTCTCTTAAGCAGTAAGTGCTTGATTGGTGTTTGGCTAGCTGCATCGAAACAGAAAAATACATCACTTAGCTGCAGCGCTCAGGTTTGTAGAGCACTTTATGAATGAGACAGTGTGGAGGACAGCCTGTTAGAGTCAAGTGTCCTGGTGGCAGTGTTGCCGGCTTAGCGACGTTTTTTCTAAAAAGCGACTAGCGACAAATCTGGCGACTTTTTCTGGTGTTATTGGAGACTTATTTATGACAACTTTTTGATGTGAAAGCACGTATCGCTCTTACTCTCAACAAGCAGCGGTGCTTTGGCACGGTGCACCTCACCCATGCCAAAGCACTCACAGGCGGAGGATAGTCCTCCCCCAGCTGCAGGGCAGGAGATGTTCACACCTATGCGTCCAAACTGCAAATGAATCGCGCATGAGCGAAGCCGCTGCTCCCGCACTGAATGTAACGCAGTCAGTTCTTCTTTCACTGTGATGCTGTTTTGTGAATCACAAGATTTAAAACTACTTATAAAAACACACACACTCAAGAGAGTGCCAATATCGGGTCACTTTTGCCGGTCCACAGGGTTGGAGCAGGGTTGGAATTGTGACATTAAAAAACAATAATTGCTAAAATAAATTAAATTTGTAGTTCTAAATAAGTTCTAAATGCATTTAGGACGTTTTTTACTCACTTTATGTCTCTTCCACAATGTTATTTCTCTCTCCAACAACGTAGGTTACAATTACATTAGCAAGACCAATTATGCAAACTAGGCGATGAGGTCATTTAGCGACTTCTAGCGACTTTTAGGACAGCCAGTAGCAATTTTCCTTACTGTGGAGTTGGCAACACTGCCTGGTGGTTCACTGAAGCCTCTAAGGAAGGAATGGATGGAAAGAAGCCACCCCGTAATCTTTTATTTCATTATAATACTACATACTATGTCTGCGTATTTGCAGGTAAGCAGGTACAAAATAGTCAGAATTTAACCTTGGTGTAAGGTTAAGTTGGGAAAGTTGGCTATTAATTCCCATTATTTATGTTTTTGTCTATTTATTGATAGTGTGTATAGGGTAAATTAGCCATGGAGCTAACTGTTAGCAGCTAAAGCTAATTCACCAGTCCATGTGGCGACCTCGTGGCTTTTTTTTAGCTAACTGTAATCACAGTGATATAAGACTGGTAATCACAGTAGCTTTTCTTTATTTTGATATCATTTATACTACTGTATGAAGTATTTGTTGTTTTGAGTTCAAAACATACCAGGCCAGTCACTTTAACACAGCGAGCCTAGCTAAAGTCTGGAGACTGTGTACAAAATATGTCTGTATATTTGCAAATGGGTAGGTCATACAGTAAAGGCAGACTTATAAAGCCACACGAGTTTTAACTGATTTTAATTCAAGTGTGCAACAAATACATATAATGAGAGCTGGATGTTGTTTTCAGTGAAACAGACAGTGAATTCTAATATATTTGAAAAAGCCAATGAAAGATGTCAGTGAACAGACAAGCAGCCAGATCCCACTCAGCCTTGGTTAACATTAGTCAAACTACAAAAAGAAACAGAAAGCTTGGGGGTACCAATAATCTTGTTTTTTGGCTACAGATTTTGCATGTTCTGTTTGTAGAGATCTGTCATTTACAAAGCTGTTGTGACTGAGGGGTACACAATGATCTCAATGCATGTTTATGCATCATTATGACTACAATCACTCAGACTTGTTCAGCCAGTGCTGCAGTGATGCAGCAATGTTACTAAGTTTGATCCAGTAATACTGGCTTTGGGTCTTTAGGGAAAAATGATCAAGAGACTTATTCCTAAAGTAAATCAAATCCCCATTAGATTAGCAGAAAGGAATTGGGTCTAAAGAGGCCTTTTAGGACAGAAACTAAATGTTGTGGAACACCACGTTCACAATGTCCCTCTTTGCTGGCTCAGCGTTTTTTGACTGCATTAAATCTTTGCTGAGAGGAGGATCATACGGGACCTTGTCTTTATAGCTTCCAGCTTGATGGAAGCAAAAATCTTTTGGACTACAAGTTCACAACACACACAATAGACACTACATCAAATAAGGCCTGCTGATGTGATATTACTAAAGTCGAGTAGTATAATGTTGCCTCGCCAAGACTGGAAAGCCAAGAGGTGACGTGGAAGAAGACATTCAGTAAAAAGGCCAGAGTTCTCATTACATTACATATTCTGACAAGATTGCCTCCAGACCTTCGTCGTGCTTGTTCTCATAGAGACAAAGTCATTTTCAAGGTGTAATTATAATTTGATCAGCTTCCACCAAAGTATGGAGACTGCGTTTTGATTATTTTTGTATCAGATGTCTGAGCAGAGACATCATTCCACTGTGGTGTGGGAGAATTCTTCTCTGAAGGCTATAAAACCTGCAGTGAAACTGGCCTCGCCCTGTGTGCAATCATAACTTAGAAAATTTCACCAGTATGACTTTCAGGGGAATGTTTAGTGTCCCTTCATGGCCCAAACCCTGTTCCGGTGGCATTTCCAACCAGACAAAAGGAGTACTCTGCGGCAGACAACTTTTCCACCCTTTATGCCAGCTCGAGTGTGTGTGCGCATCGTGCTGAAGTGTGTGGTCACTGCTGGCTTTTTGCTGAAAG
Source organism: Maylandia zebra (assembly GCF_041146795.1). Lineage (NCBI taxonomy): Eukaryota > Metazoa > Chordata > Actinopteri > Cichliformes > Cichlidae > Maylandia > Maylandia zebra. The sequence goes on along the minus strand of NC_135171.1, from coordinate 8,901,109 downwards.
CCAAAGCTCTTCCAAAGCCACAGACAAAGCCACAGCAGGTGGATGGGTAGCCTGGTGGAGGAAAGACAGGAGGGGGCAGGGGGTTACACCAGGCTCAATGCCTCTTCTCATCACGCTCCTCGACTCTGAAGAAAAGGCTGATTAATCAGAGCCTAATAGGATGGAGGGGCCACACTTGTCCTTTAACTAAGCCTGGTCAGGCCTGCAGGACACCAACTGGCAAAACCGACAAGAACCAAATAATTCATTCCAAGATGAATAACAGCATGCCGGTTATTATTATTTTTTCTCCATGACCTCGAAATAAAAGAGTGACCATCTTCGGGCCCATAGATTTACTTTCTAAAGAATTTGACACATTAATAAGATGAGAGTGTTTTGTACCTCCACTGGTCTAGTGGTTAACACAATAAAATGTTCTTACTTGTTGAGGTTTTCCTGCTACTTTAATCAAATTTAAAAAAATCAGCCTGTGGCAATATAGGCTGGGTATTTTAGTCAGAGTGAACTAGTGGTTGTTGGACTGCTTAGTGTTTAAGGTTTCGTTAAAGCTACCTGGTAATAAGTGGTGTGAATAGATTCATCTTTGTACATTTGTGTGCAGAGGAGAAAAGCTCCAAAGAATCCTGATGGAATATCAGCACATAGACATGATACGACAAACATGTCAACAAATTCAGTATGTTGTTGTGAAGTGTTACTGTTAACGCTCCTTTGAAGTTGTGTTTAATATATATTTAAGAATAGTATTTTTTCTTAAGCTGCTTCACCCTGCATGGACTGGGTGGCACACTAATTACTACCACTGCTTCAAAGGAAGAAGGTCGTGGGATCAAATATCTAGTTGAGGTATTTCGTTGTGGAGTTTTGCATGTTCTCTCTAAGTGCTTAGATTAACTGGCAATTCTGAATTGCCCGTGAGTGTGAATGAGAGTGTAGTCCTGCAACAGACTGGTGGCCTGCCCAGGGTGTTGTTAGGTGAATAACAACTGCTTTATTGTCTGTAGCAGCTGGCATAAGCTCCCGTCCCCCGCGAATTGAATGAATGAGAAAAAAAATTATGGAGCATAAATCTAAACCTGGATGCTCAGTTCAGGTTTTGCAGTCATGTGACTTCTAACCACTTGACCTTAACATCTGACGTGACAGTAGCCACTACAGTAGTATCTGTAGCATCGAGGGTTTAGGTAATGAAGAAAATGTATGGCTGGACTATGGTTGAAAACAATGAGGTGGTGAAATCTACTTTCCACCAATCATTGCATCTACAACTGAACTGGCTTTAAGTTTGACACAAGGTTAGAAGGCCATACATACAGGAAGATACTCAAAATCTCAAAATAATGCGATGACCACAGATCATAAAATGTCAAAATATTCTGTGTGGAACTGAAAAGCAAAATGAATGTTTCTGAAGGGATAGCTCTTCTGTATTAAGACGTTACCAGTCTTGAATCTAAGGTGAGATCATGCGATGTTTGCCTCCATCCATTGAAAGTGTTAGTTATAACCATTAAAAGTCTGTTTCCATTGAATACATGTGGAAAGAGTTGCAAAGGCTTTTGTGGCTTCCGAAGAAATTTAGCAAAATCCAATAAATGTTCTCCAGCAATGGCAGAAGGAGAAAGAAGTAAGCCTACCAGACCTCTGTAGCCTCATCGCTGCTCTGCTCAAGGCTATCTTAGGTGCAACTGGCATAGCACGCCACAATCTCTAGCTTTATTATTGGGGGTTGCGATGCATTGTGGGTGATGTGGGTGAAGGAATAGCAAACTCGATTACTTCTGAGGCATTGATTTCCCCCCCTTCACATTACCACATGTCTCTATCAGATGGAATGTGTTTTTGTGGTTAAGATACTTGCTGATGAAGCATCATCCAGAGCTTGGCTGAAGATCCCAGTGACAGGGCACTTGGGTGACCCACTGACTGATCTTTTGACGCCTGCTGGGCTTTGTAATTGATGCCAGGTCCCTTTAACCAAGCTTAGTCTGGCCCCTGGACCCATGGAAGGACTATGGGACACCGCTGCTGACTGCCCATTGTCTGTGTATGTGTGTGTGTCTGTATCTGTGTGTCCAAAGGGGTCTTTGGAGGCCTCCTGGGGGCCAGTGACTCCTCTTTGTCTCCGGTTGGCCTGCTGTCAGAGGGGCTTTGTTATGACAGTTGGGCTGCTTTCATACAGACTAAATCACCACTCTCAGCTGTTCATTTACTGGCCTAACCCCTGACAGCCCTCGTGACACCTTACACAGACGCACACTTACAGACACACACACAGACACAAAACATCTCGGATATTATCCTCTCATAGGTCAACCTCACACTCCAGCTCTTTCACTAGAAAAAACATCCACCCTGTGAAAATCTCTCTTCTGTGTAGAATGAGAAAAGAGGATGAAACAAGAAGGACGATGAGGAGGTTGGATAACAAAGCTCAGGGAGGGGAGGGGGAGGCCAAAGGGCATTTGACCTCTGACCTCCGTGTTATGGCTGGGGCCCAGGGGTGGGGGTCAGAGGACATAACAAGCCCGACTAATCAGTAACTATGGACTAGATAGGATACTCATGCAGAAAACTGAGAGAACGAGAAGCACAAGAAAATTCAGGGCAATTTAAGTGTGATTTATTCGTGTGACAGGAAAAATAACAATCACAGCTACATATAGAATAGCAGTTAAACACAAACTTGACAGATTCACTGTGGAGGCATTTTGTCTCTATAGCAGTGAAAGTGAAATAATTACTGAGCTCATCGGGAGTTGGGACTGAAACAGTAAGTCAACATATTGTCCTATCTCTCTCTAATCAGTATAATAAATGGTTTGCAGAGCCAGAAACACTGATTTCTGTAGTCAATATTGAACAGCAGTGATCTGAATTGCACACAGTGTTGCATCAGCCCAAGACAGGACTTCTTTTTGGGAAGCACAAATGACCTCAGTGTGAACAAAGGAAACCTGTTGCTAATGCAGGAGGAGGCCGGGAGGGTAGAGGAGATGAGATGTTTGATGTGGATGAACAGAGCAGGTGGACTGAATAAATGGAGGTCTTGAAAAGAAGGCAACTGGACATCTTTATGTTTGTGAAGGTGATTCACCTCTGGGAATAACCCACGTCTTTTTTCACACCTTTGCTCACATGACACCTCACATGACTCCCATGATGTTTGTTAAATCTACAATTTAAAATCAGCTCCCAGTTTGGATTCGGGAGACAGACACCCTCGGGCTTAAAAATGTCCTTTTTAATAAAGAATATAGTTAGCATTGGATCAAGTGACCCTGAATCCTCCCTTAGTTTGTAATCCGGTTGTTCAGTCTGACGTCACTAGCCGTGTCTGGGCCTAAACTCCGCTGCAGGTCCATATATCAAACGATCACTATGGCATTACTGAGAGTTGAAAAACTGTCTAAACTCTTTCATCTTTAATAAAATGATCAGCGTTCTGCTCTACCAGGTGTAACAATTGAGTTTAACATCCAGGCATCCATGAAAACGGAATTTATGACATTTAACGGAGTTAGAAGTTAGCAGGGAGTTAGCTCGCTAGCTTCTATCTAAATACAATATAGCATGTCCTGACTGCGGGGTTTTGGAAACAAATTCAAACGTACAGCTCTGTTATCACTTCCAACATAAATGAAGACAGAAAACTAAACAGCAGTGACGTTTGTAGGGTTACTGAAGTTGGGCTAGCTGGTATATAATGATGTGCTACGTGACCCCTAGCGACACAGCTATGTTAGCATAATATAAACAAGCTAACTTTTTTTCCACTCGATAAAAGTTAACGTGAGTGTTCTCGGTGGTCAGGAACAAATGTAATCGCACGGCAGGATGCTGTAAAAGGACCAAACTTCGGCCAGGAGAACAACTGAGATAATCCATCCACAATACGAGGTTAGTCATTCATATACTGCTGCATGGGCTGGGCTGTAGTTACATCCTAAGGTTTTAAAAACTGAGTTTAAATAAATGATTAGCGGTAATAAAAGCCGAGGGAGGTCAACAGTGATCACTGACTGTTTTAGGAGCTTTTTGAGATCAAATAGAAGAAAATACAAAACATTAAACATGTTAACAACACAAAAGCCATATTAAATGCAGACTACTTTAGGCCCGGAAGTAGGATTCATCGCGTCATCACTGAACAACCAGATAGGTTTAGTCTGCTGGGGGCCTCCCATGATGCACTGGCTGTTTATTTTTCCACTCACCTTTATCACTTAATATGTGTTTATACACGACTCTGCATTTAGTCGTTAGTTATTATTCATCTCTGGCTTTCTTCCACAGTGTGTCTTTGTCCTGTCTCCTTCCCCTCGCCCTCAGTCATTTGCGGCAGATGGCCCCGCCCCTCCCTGAGCCTGGGTTTGCCGGAGGTTCCTTCTTGTTAAAAGGGAGTTTTTCCTTCCCACTGTTGTCAAAGTACTTGCTCATAGGGAGTCATCTGATTTAGTGGGTTTTCTCAATATCATTGTAGGATCCTTACCTTACAATATAAAGTGCCTTTAGGCAACTGTTTTTGTGATTTGCCACTATATTTGAATTGAATTGAATTGAATTGAATTGAATTGAATTGAATTGAATTGAATTGATGGACTGCCCCCACCCCCCACCCACCCACTGAGGGTTTATCACCTGGGATTCTCTGGGTTGTTGTAGAACTGAAAAATCATCTTGGATAAGAGGTGAAATGTCTTCACAAACCTAAAGAAGTACAGTTGCCTTCTTTTCAAGCTCTCAACCTACACAGACAATGAATGGATGCTGCCTCAGTTATAAAGAACACTAAGTTATCGGGACAGCCTAAAGTCATGAACAACTGGACAGAAAGGATCTTGTGACTAGATTTCATGCCTGCCTGCACTGAACTGTAGCCAAGCTCTGTGTCATTTAGCACGTTACTGATCCCCCATGAATTCAGCCAAGCTTCTTCATCTCACAAAGAAATAAACAGTTCTGAGTGTTATAGGTGGCTACAGCTACTGTGAGATCTGGAAACGTCATTCTTCTGGCCAAGTGAAACTTTGAGGACACATCTGTATTCATAATAGCACTTCTTTTGACAGTAATGTCAGGAAAGGTATTTTTATAGCCCGTTTGCTGCACACAGACCTTGGAAGCCAACTTTTTTTGTCCCATAATTCCACCAGTTTATAAACTGCTGTATTACCAAATAAACCTCCTGCTGCTTTTATGAAATAGACTAGCATTTGCAGCAGTTCCTGTTGTTGTTGTTTTTTTATTTTATTATCATTTTAATGACTTTACCACCTGCTAAAGTTTCGGGAGTGTTTTTGCTCACTGTGAATTATGTGAAGGTGCAATAGCCAACTGTTATTTTGCAAGTCTTGTAAAGTCACGTTTTACAAGTATAGTGGTGTTTTTTTCAGTGTATTACACTCTTGGCATTGGAGAATCTTCCCCATCTGATTGCACTGACAGTTCGGCTGCTGGGAGTGAGGCCTGTAATCCTGAAAGAGCTGCATGACACGGTTTAAGAGCTGGAGCTGTTTCAGCAGTTATCGGGTGTTTGGACAACACAGATGAGCTTGATGAACTGATTAAAACCACGGGGATCACAGTGACTGTAGTTTGCAGTCTGCAGTAAGCTGTTGCTACACTCCCCTGACCACGGTGTGATCATTCCTAGCTTCAGGACCTTTCATGCAGAGGTTCAAAGAAATTTTGAGGGTGTAATACTGGAGACTTTTACTATGAAGAAACGTTTCTGTGGCCTGAACCTTGAGCTTCTAGCTGTTGGAATGTGTCTGTAATACTTGCTGGGGAAATTTGTTGTTGCTGTTTGAAACCAGTTTGAATGCACACACTGTTTGTGTTCCTCCATCAGCTGCTGCAGAGGTCATCCAAATGACTCTGGCAGAGGTTACCACCCTCTGAACCATTTATTGAACATGCAGCTGAACACTTCATCTAACACTCATCTCTGCTACCACAGGGACAGATTTCCAACTCTTGATATTTTGTTTCATACCTTATCGTATTCAGTTCAATATAGTTCACTATTCATAAAGAACTATTTCACAACACTTGCTTCAGGGTGCTTTATATTGTAAGGTAAAGACCCTAAAAGATGAACTGATGATTTCCTAAAAGTAAGCACTTGGCATCAGCATGAAGACTGAGGTTTTAATATTTATGGGGCCTGACTATTTAGGTCTGAATGTGAGGAGATGGATTTAACTGGAAGCCAGTGAAGAAAAGCTGATATGGGAGAAATATGATCTCGCTGTCTAGTCCCTGTCAGTACTCTGGCTGCAGTGTTTTGGATCAAATGAAGGTTTTTTTATTCAGTCTGATACTAATGAATTACAATGGTCCACTCACAAAGTAACATTTTCAAGAACTGAGACCAGATTTTTCTAAATTTAGAGATTTTGTACAAATGAAAAAAGGAGCCCTAAATATTTGTATGCAGACTCCAAGTTCATTACAGGATAACTGGAAGTCGGGGTAATTCCATCCAGACCAGATCACTTGGTTGTGATATTTTTAAGGCCAAATACAACAACCTCAGATTTGTATGAATTAAGAAGTGTAACACATTTAGGCTGAGGGCTGCTGATATCCTTGTTCCAGCTAATGAAACTTCATACACAGTTAATATAGATAATATAATAACGAGGGCCCAGGAGCAAGAGCCGTCCCTCAGAGCATCTCAGTGTAACCCCCCAACCACTCTGCTCCAAGGAAAAACGAATAACCCCCTAATAAATCAGTGAAAGGCAGCATAATTTAATTCATCTTGAGTCAAACTGCAGTGAACCTATTGCTATTGCTTCATTCTAAAGGAGAGCGTTCCACCTATGAATTCTGTTTCACAGGCATTTATACGTTTGTCGTAGTCTTATATGATCAAAATGATAAATATGTCTTATAAATAATTTTTATTTATTCAGTGATTCATGTCCTCCAATGGTAAATCTGAAAGTAAATAAATCCATACAAGGCTTATTGTGTATGTTATGTATTACAAAGTTGAGCATTCTTCCGTTGTTCCATGCATGGCCCTTCATTTACTTTGTCTAATGGCTTTTGTAAAAAACATATTGCATATGCCTGGTTTACACTGATGACTCATACTGGTGGGTAGGATTAAGTTGTGTTTTAATTAGGTGTAAACATAATTTCCTTTGGTTGCAGATAGGGATGGGTGTCGAAAACCGGTTCTTGTTGAGAACCGGTTCCCACTGTTTCAATTCGTTGGAATTGTTTGCCATTTTTGCAAACGATTCCCTTATCGATTCCAGTCGCCCCGAATGACGTCACCACGTTGCGGAGCGTCATTTACCTGGCAGGAAACATGGCGCCTAAGCGGCTCAAACGCTCAAAAGTTTGATTATACTTTATGAGAACGGATGACAACAGGGCAACTTGCAATACTTGCAAAGTGGATATTTCATTTAAGGGAGGAAACACTGCAAATATGCAAAAGCATTTGCTCACAAAACACGCAATGACCTTAAATGAATGTCGTGTTTTTAATTCCGCTCCGGACTCGTGAATCTCAACCCATCAGCAGCGGTAACGTTTGCACGTCCTCTCCCGTTAATGCGGCAGGTAAATAATCAACTAACAGTGCATATTATGTTAGCGCGATCTGCCTTATTACAAAACCTGCCATTACTGTGCGTTTAGGTGACCATGATGAGAGAGACAGACAGAGTCTGGCTCAGATGCTGACAGTTGTCGCTGCAGTCTACCAGTAGCGTCTCCTTTCAGGCCAGGATAGACAAATGTCACCGAGCAGTGACTAACTTTGTGGTAAAAGGCTTGCACCCATTTGCCACAGCAGATGATTTTCAGTAAGTGAATGTGTTTAATTGTAGGCAGGGACATTACTGGATATTCTTGTGTAATTGCTACAGAATAATTTATGTTATACTTTGTTATTGCTACAGAAGAATATTTATTTTATTATTTTACATTTACAATTTTTTTTCCTGGGGACTCTGTGACACCCCATTGAAGAGCCGTAGGCTGGATCTCTTAAGATCTCACTGTTGGGTTTGTAAGGCCATGTTACTCCTAAATTTCAATCTTGTTCAAAGAGAAGATATAAAACACAGTTCTAAGCTAATCGACCTTAGTGTTCTCCTTTTTTAAATTCGATAAAGAATCGAATCGTTAAACAGAATCGAAAATGGAATCGAAATCGTGAAAATCGTATCAATACCCATCCCTAGTTGCAGATGCATATATAAATTACACATCTGGATGGGTGTCGATCAGACTTCATTTGCTTTTGAAAACAGTTGTGCGACAAATCCACCGCAGGTCCTCTGCTTTCTGTAAGAAGGGCAGTTCACAGTTTTATATAGATACATAGGTGGAGACATAATCAGCATGAGGATATCACAGTTATAAAGCTTTTGAAAGCATGCCAGGAATCATAAGCAAAAGCAGATTTGTTCTCTTTTCGGGCCCAAAGATGAATAAACAACTGAAAACATAACCCAGTTTCTGTTTGGGTATCAATATTGTAATTTCAATTTGATTTTAATTTTGTATGTATTATTCATATAATATTCTCAGGCATATTTTCATCTTAATATCTACATTATGATCTCGCTTTTGCTGTGCATGTTTTATTGTTATGTCTCTCTAAACACAGACTACAGCTGTCACCGCCTTTGATAGTCTATGACGAGGCTGGTGGAAAACACTCTGTTTATACTAGGCTGAGATGTTTATACACGATCCTCAAATGAAACGCAAATGCCATTTTTCCACCATCGTTTCCCTTTTTTTGTGGTTTGAGTGGTATGCTTTGAAATTATAAATGAGATGATAAATTATCATCCTATTTCAGTCCCTTCTTCTACAGTGGTTTATTGGCAATGCAGAATGGAGAATTAGCCTTGTTTGTGCCAAACTGCTTATATTTGTGTAACAGTAGTCGATGGAAACACATGATTTGGCTTTCTCCTTTGCAGAATTTCTGGAAATTTGCTTAAAATTGGTTAAACATTTGGATGGAAACTTGACTTCTGTTACAGTTCACATTAGGGCTGTTATCCCTGTGTGTGTATGTCCTGAACCACTTAGTAAATGATATTTGGTTTGATCTAACACTTTTGCTTTTGGTATATCCTATGATCCAGACTCTTACTGTCTGGACTCTTTCTATTCTAGGTTTGAAAGCTAGGTAGGCACTGCGTATAATACGCATTAGCTTAAACTGTATGTCCAGAAATAAGAGGCCACTATTGTTTATCTAAAATTTACCTGGTTTGTGAACAAAACGTCAGCCCGGTAAAGTTATCATCGGTATAACTAACCCTATGCTTAGCCCACATATCCTAACCCTTTGCTTTTTGATGCTTGTAAGTTAAAATGATTATTATTATGATCCTTATTTCTGTTACCTAATGGTACAGCATTTGGAAAGCATGTTTCTTTACATATCCTAATAGCATGGGATTACAATTCTGGAGTTATATTGTCAGCATGCCAAACATTTAGGGGTGAAGGTTGATGGTTCGATCCACGGCTGCTCCGTAAGATACCAAACCTCAAGCTGTGTTCATCAGAGTGTGAAGTGCTATAGGGAAATAATTCTTGGTTGAATGGGACATGTTGTATAAAGCGCTCTGAGCACTCAAGTAGAGTATAAATGCACTATGTAAGAATGAGTCCATTTACCATGTCTAACCATAAGAGCTGCTGACTGACATATTTATTAAAACAGAACATTGGAGGATGGACCCAGTGTGTATTTGCTACTGAGATGTATGATGAGTGCATGTGTGTGTGCAACAGTTCATTTGTGTAAAACTCTGTGTGTGTGTGTGTGTGTGTGTGTGTGTGTGTGTGTGTGTGTGTGTGTGTGTGTGTGTGTGTGTGTGTGTGTGTGTCGCCTGAGAGCAAATGTTAGAGAGCTGAGCAGCATTAGTGTTACCGGGGTGACAGCACAGGAGTGTAAAAAACAGGGGGGCAATATAAAACCTGTGCTTTCCCAGAATGCCTTTGTACCAGACATGTGTGCCAGCGCCCATTGCCATGGAGATCAGGGAGGTCGTTAGGGTAACTCAGACCTTTTCTCTCATGACCCTGTTTCACTTTGCTTCATGTATCCATGCCGATCCATTTCTCTCTTTCGCTGTCACACACATTCATGCACAGATGTGTGTGTCTCTGTGTGTGCGTGTGTTTGTCTGGGCTCTCCACACGCCGCTGCGTGCCGCGAGCCCAGATGTCTGGAGCTCCGTGGGAGATAATAGTTTCTTTGACCGGTGGTGAGCTTGCGTCTCCCTCAGCAGTGGCACATGCCTGCAGTGATGTGACTTCAGCAAACTGAGCAGGAGTTACACACAACACGTACGCGCACAGAGCGCTGGAGAGGAAGCGATGATTGAAAGTGCTGAGTGTTGGCACGAGTGCTTGCATGCTTGTGTGTTTTGCACAAATTAGATTTGGTCCTGATTGTGTGCAGCAGAGGAATCTTCAGGACACCGCAGGAATTCATCTCACTTTGTCAAAACTTCAACATGTCCAATGACGGCCACGTAACATTTACATATTATAAAATATATATTTTTAAAAAACATTAAAAGTTGATCTTGTCAATTGAGGAGTTAAAACATCAATCATATTTAAAATCAAATGAGCATGCATATTCATAATCAACAGCTTCTGGTTCCTGTGATTGCTGCTAACTGTAACAGTACCTGAGCAATTTGAGGTGTGATTTAAAAGCTCTGAGAACAGCAGATATTATATTCATATTTTAGATTCTTATTGTCCACCTACTGTGATAATTTTACATCGCTTGGAAAGAAATGCTATTAGCTTGCGTTCTGCTTGTGCCTTGATGAGGCACATTAGATCTGCTCCAGAATAAAACTGGTGAGATCCTTCAAGGATCCTTAGGAAATAGCTGAAAAGACAGGGAGGCAATTCTGGTGATAGATCCACACGCACAAATCAATATCCTGGGTTTCTGTGTACATACTGACACACAGTATGGGGGTGGCTGTAGCTCAGGAGGTAGTGCAGGTCACTGATCGGAAGGTTAGTAGTTCGATCCCTGGCTCCTCCAGTCTGCATGCCAAGTTGCTCTCCGATGCATCCATCAGAGTATGAATGTGTATGAAAGTATTTAGGAAGCACTGCATGTTTAGAAGGAAGTGAATGTGGCATGCTGTATAGAGTACTCTAAGAGAGTAGAAAAGCACTATATACTGTAAGAATCAGTCCATTTACCATTGCACAATAATTCAGTTAACTTCCAGCAGATAGCCCATGGAGGTTTCCTCTCTACTGTGATATTTTTCTTGGAAGGAAAGTTTGCACAGGGTTTGAAAGGGTGCACAAACCCTGTGAATGCCTAAAAACACAACAAGCACTGTGGCGGGCCTGCTCTTCGCACTCTTGACACGCCACCTCTGGGACAGGTTGCTCTGGACTCTTCATCTGAAAATTGCGAGTGAGACCAGTGATGTTCTATCAAACACAATTTTGGTCACAGAAGTTGATGTTTTTTATATGAACAAGTTAGTCACAAGTTGTTACCCAGTGACTCGATTAGAACATACTGCAGCTAATAAAGGTTTGCACTGCAGTCGTTCATGTAAATGTAAACTTAGTTCGCCAGGGTGCAGTTCTGTTTGCATTATACATGCTTCTCTTAGGTAGTTTCATTAAAGAGCATAGCATACATTATCACTGCTATGCAGATGATATTCAACTTTATCTATCCATGAAGCCAGATGGCACACACCATTATTTAACTGCAGGAATGTCTTTGAGACCCAAAGATCTGGATGACCTCTGATTTCCTGCTTCTAAACTCAGATAAAGCTAAACTTAATGTACTCAGACCCCAAAACCTTAGAAATATGGCTGGACTACTGTAATTCATTAATATCAGTATGTCCTAAAACTCGCTAAAAAGCCTTCATTTGATCCAAATTGCTACAACAAGAGTGCTGACAGGAACTGAAAGAAAGAGCACATTTCACTCATACTTGCCTCTATTCATTGGCTCCCTGTTAAATCCAGAATCGAATTGAAAATCCTTCTCATCGCATACAAGGTGTTGAAGGTTCCATCTTAAAGCCCTCATAGTACCATTTCATACTAGTCCTCTCTACTTCTACGACTCGGCTTAAAACTTTCCTTTTTGATAAGGTTGGGGCTGGATCAGGTGACCCTGAATCCTCTCTTAGTTCCGCCCAATAAGCCCAGGCTGCTGGGGTGTTTCTTCTTCACCCACTAAGTCTTCATACACACCCAATGTGTATTATTAATCTTTGACTCTCTTCCACAGTGTGTCTTCGTCCCGTCTTCCTCCCATCACTCCCAACCAGCCGCAGCAGATGGCCTCCCCTCCCTGATCACCCACTCCCGGACCACCTTGAATCACCCTGTATTTATGATAGCATAAATAAATGAGCTTTGATAAGTTATAAATCAGTTACTCTGTGGTCAACTCATTCAAATGTTATGCTGTTTTGCTTTGAATATTGTCATTTTATTCTTCTTTGTACTTTTACTCTACAGCAGTTTATTCATCTATCTTCCCTGTTAAGCATATGGTAATAATAAGAAATGGTCTTATAAAAAAGAAATGCTTGATTTGACTTGACCCAACCCAAAGGAGCAAAAGGAAGGAAAAAAAAGTTTTATTCATACTTTATTCTTCTCCCCACGAGATTTTTTTTTTGGCCTCAGCTATAAATGATTTAACTTTGATAATTAAATTTAATAATAATATGTTAATGAGCTGCATTTAAAATTCATATATTATGTAAGAACTTATGAATTTCTGATTTCCTATTCATCATCGCAAAGTTCCTTTACTCACTTCCTCCCTCTGTTGGCCAGTCAGCAGCAGAGCTGGTACAGGTGACCTCTTGGAGAACGACCTAGATGTGGTTTGGTGGGTCACCCACACCATTTCCATTCTGCTGAAATGCATGCTGGAGCTTTCCCAACAGCAACTCTCACATTCACTCTCTCCTGAGGTTGATGCAGGTGCCATGTGTCTCAGTGAGAAGCAGTGGATGGTTGAGTGGGAAGACGAGGGTTTGGAAGGAACCATCAGGACCAAAATGTAGGTCATCAGGTTCCCACACCAGCCTTGCTCCACCGTCCAAAGCCTCAACTCTGTGGGTATTTTTTCTGAACAACCTTCAGACTCTGTGCTCACATGATGAGAGAACATCAGAGAACCTTGTCGGTGACTGTTTTCAGGGTTTAGTTGATGCTACATTTTGGTCTTGTGTTTAAGTCGTTTGCACAGTTGAATTCATTCAGCTTGGCTGCTGGCGCAAAATCTCGATACACACTTATCTTATCTATAAGTATCAAAATCAGCCAGATGACCTGTCTCGATCAGCGCTACAGTATGCGTGTATATTTAAGTGTGAGTGTATGTGGCAACCAGCAACCACACTGCACACAGCTGGTGGCCCAGCTGCAGCGTCTTGTCCCAGCAGGGTGTATTCTTAGCTCCTTAAAACCCAGTAAGTGAAATGAGATGAGACAAAACACACATAACCCAAACCTCAACCCCCCACCACACACACACACATACACACACACAAGCGGTGAGGCGAGAGGCTACTGCTGAAGTTTGCTGTCTTTTTTTTTTCTCCGAGTGTGTCCACATCTGTGTGTGACTGAGACCGGCTCTGATGTCATATGTTCACGTACATCCGCATTACCCTAATTACATACACAGTTCCTGTCTTTTTATATATGTACCTTAAGCCTAGAAAATGCTGTTTCATTATTTAACATGATGAATATTCAATCCCATTTTAATAGATGTAGAAAGTCACTTTGTAACATTTAATGTTTCTGTACTTTTGTTGTTGTTTGTCACAAAGAGTTATATTGTACTGTTATTTGAATAAATTTGTAATTTTGTTGACAGTGATAATTTAAATTTTTGTGTAAGTATATATGGATAGGCTTTATTATGTTGTTGTCCAGAAGGTTACCACCTTAATCTGCAGCCATCTGAACAGCGCGCTGCTTTAACTTAGTCACTGGTTTTGTTATTACAAAAGCCTTTTTATTCATGTCTCATTTCACACCTTGGGTGGGAGTAATGAAAAAAGCAAACCAACCGCCTGTCTATCCACCAACGAGGTCTAGGAAAGGTAATGAAAACTAAGGCTAGGTCTTTATCAGGAATGCTGTGGTAGTCTATATTTGACCCAAATTGTTTGGCTGAGTATTAAATTTCATTTACTGTTAAAGCGACTTACTCATGTTTGTACACCGACAGTGTCCTTTCAATATGTTGGACGTTGAGGGTCAACCTTGAAACCTGGGCACAAGCCTAAATACTTGTGTGTTAGCTCACACTAAACACAGAGTCACACACAGAATCAGCCTTTCTTTGCAGCCACCCTCTGCAGCGTGTCTGCTCACAAGTACAGTTTCATCCAAGGTGGCCATTTCCTCAGTGATGACAAAAAGAAAGAAACGCAGAGTTAGTTTGTGTTTTTACAGCTAAAATGGAACTGCTGGCTTTAATGGTATATTTAAGTTCATTATAAATTTATTGCACTTGTCTCAATGTCTGTAATTTATTCTGCTCATTTTATACTTGAGAGTAAAAGGCTTAGAGTAGATACTCGTTTTGGCAGCATGCAGCATTTGAGTGCCTGAACTGTTGCATTAAGAAATATGACTGAAACTGAACATAATTATTTCAAACCAAACCACAAATTCTGTGTACATTACATCCCTGGTCATTTTTCCTGACACTGATAAACAGAAAGACCCAAAGCCTATAAAACTGGGTAATTCATGTGACCATATTAAATGATTTTTTTTAGGTTGCACAACTTTCCTTTTATCATTTGTATTGCATTGCTCTCACACATCAGATTAGCCTGTATATACCATAACTTAGTAATGGTAATAATGTATCTAATATCTTCTCATACCACACTACATGGCACTGTATTTATGTCCAGTAATATTTTACATTCAAATCCTCAATCTGCTTTACTCAGCTGTATATGAACATAGAATAAATGCACATAAAAATACTGACATTTGTAATTTTTCACAATGTTGTCTTTTATCATTTATGTAATGGGTGTCCACAGAATGAAGAGCTACTCCTGAGGACGATATCATTATTAAACACTTAAATATGCTTATTATTGAATTATATATAAACAAACATATATAAGGCAAAGTTATCTATATTGTTATTTTGTTTCTTATGTCCCAAATATATTTATTATATGTAAAAGTTTTCATACATTATATGTAAAGACATCCTTATTATATGTACAGTAAAATTATTCATTGTTCTTTCACCTAGCGCATACTTTTTTATCTTTACTTTTATGTCCTTATATTTTTATATGTTAATAAATATGTAAGGTTTTCTTCTTTGTATTGCATATGAGTTATAGCCCTATTACAGTCAAATTAAAGTGATGTATTGTGCTTTCTCTTAATTCTTACTTTTTTTCTACGTCCAATATTTTTTATACCTCTATCATATTACCTGCATCTTATATAATATATGTAAAGGAGTTTACCGTATTATATGTATGCATCGTTCCTTTACCGAGCCTTTACTTTCTCTGCATATCCCTTTTACTGTCTGGATTTCCTCCCATGAGGCTGTCAATCAAGACATATCATTTATGATGTGTTTTATGCAGCACATTTACTGGATACATACTAACGCATACATATAAATGAAATAAATTTAAATATAGTATATTTTCCAGGTGTAATTATACATATATTTATTCTCTTTATTTAAGCAGTTATTTAAAAAGAAACAAACTTCTTGATGTTTTTGTTTACAGTATTTATTAATATGGGCTATCCTGGTAACTGCATTTGCTTATCCCCTCAGAGTTCCCCTCAGTATCATAACAAACTCTGTTTTATCACTTCATCCATATGAATAAATGTTCCGAACTAACCCACTGCCATGTTTCTTATGGCTGCAGCGTCTTAACCAGAAATATTCTACATGTTTGTGTATCTTTTTATGCACATTTCCGCCATAACTCACTCAGACGTGTTTGGCATATATGGAGTTTTGGGGATTTTCACCGCATTTAAAAATCAAGCTCAGCGGTCAATTGAAGTGATGGTTCTGAATCGTGCACAATAAATAAGGCCGATTTGTTTGTAAGGTGATATTTTAATATTATTTACATAACAAAAAGTCTTCCACTTCCTCTTCTTCTGCGCCAGGATCAGGTGAGTCATGTGGAGTCCTCAATAGTCCTGCGCGAGCCCAGAATGGCTGCCTCACCTTATTATCCTCCTACAACTTTTTCATCAATCAGTAGCGTGGAGCTGACATTTGTCATATTATTGGGATTTTCTGGTTTCAAATGCAGACATTTTGCAGCCAAGCTTTAAATAGACTGTTGACCGCAGAATATTTGGTTGAGTGTGTGACAGGGAGAGGGGCGCTGCCAAGAAGTGCGTGCGGTTTGAGGTGTGTGTGTGTGTGTGTGTGTGTGTGTGTGTGTGTGTGTGTGTGTGTGTGTGTGTGTGTGTGTGTGTGTGTGTGTGTGTGTTGGACAGGAGTGGAGGGTGGCTGGGGAGGGCATTAGTGAATGGCTGTGCTATTGCATCCTCCCAGGAGACCTCTAAAACACACACACACCATAGTACCTTAGCAGCGCATTAAACCCGCCTCCTTCATCCGCAAAAAAACTCCCATCTCTCTGCCGTACCTCTATAACCTCGCGCCGCCCCTCAGCTAAAGTCAGTGCACACGCTCTCTCTTCTGCCAGACGCTCAAGGAGACGGCAGTGTGTGAGGAGGACCCGCGTGTATGCGCGCGCGCGTGTGTGTGTACGTGTGTGTGCGCGCATGTCTCGGGCTAAGGTCGGAGATTCCCCAGCACGCTGACAGGAGAGCCCCGCTTGTCTGAGAGCGGCAGCCGGCAGCGGGTGATAAAGCTTCACGTGAAGAAGAGCAGCGGGAGGAAGAAGAACCGGCGGAGAGCTGCTTCATCTTGGCTTTTAAACTTGACTGCTCCTCCACGCGCTCTCCCGGCGCAGAGAAGGAAAGCAAACAAGTTGATTCCGAAGAAGGGTCGATTCAGCCAAAGCTGCACTAGATCTTTTTTTTTAAGCATCCCTTTGGAGCCCCTCTCCCCGTCCCTTCTGAGCGCGCAGTGACAGAAGGAGGGACGGGAGAACCGGGCAGACGGACCGTGAAGCTGCGCGTCTTCCCCGGTGCAGGACCCATTGGATGCGGGATGATGGATTAACAGCCTAGGCTGTGCACGACCCCCTTGTCCACCTCGGGATTATTTCGGCTCTCACTGACCCCCCTCCTTCCCTCTCGAGATGACCGAGGAATATGTTTTTCGGTGCGTCCTGATGCTCTGCTGCGCGCTTCTCTCGGCCAACGCGAGTAACTGGCTGTAAGTTGGACGTTCACATTTCTAAACCAGAATCCACAAATTTCCGCTCTTGTACTTCACCTGTGCTCCTGTTTTCCTCCTCATCTACACATCATCTTCGTCTAACCCCCCACCCCGGCTCAGTGGGCGCACAGGTTAATGGTTAACCATCAGGCACACACTGTCTCTCTCTCACTTTCTCTCTTTCAGACTTAATAACTTACTAATATGGCTACCCCCCCCCCCCCCCCCCCCCCCCCCCCCCAAAAAAAAGCCAAAGTTTGGTCAGCTGTTTGTTTTGGAGTGATTGGACGATAAATTGCATTTTGCGCAAAAAAGTTAAAGATTTTTGTCTACATAACGTAATTAACTGACTGGTTTAAAAAAAGTTAACATAAAGCCCAAGAGAAAAGTGGGCAAACTCAATGTGAGGCTCCTGTGTGCTGCTCTTATCAGCAGCAAAAAGTCAAATTAGGAGGGAGTTTTTGAATTATGTTTTTTCTCTTTTGCAAAACTGAACAATTCCTCCTACTCTGAGAAACCAGACCAGGCATGAAGTAGATAAATAAATGCATATATAGATACAAATAAAAGTCCCCTTTCTTTAACTTGTAGAGAAACAGCAGGTTTTTATTTGAACTAAAGTACTCCCTTTTAAACCTTTTTAAATGAGTGAAATAAAATAGCAACTTCAATTTTGCAAACAAACACTAATGGTATGGGTGCGTGACTAAAGATAAGAAGTTCAGTGAGGTCACTAAAAGCAAAACATCAGTATCATGCATTTGTTTTCAAAAGGTGTA